>NC_090651.1:63912134-64014634 GCF_040937935.1 Hyperolius riggenbachi
GAATGGTGATATGGCCCTTGACCTAAAGTTTTGACACCATTGCCATAGGAATAACTACAGGTTTGGAAAAAGTTAGTGCAGCTCTAGCATGAAGCAATAAAGACAACTAGCGGACCAGCAACCAGCTGCAACTAGCAGGAGAAAGGTATAGAGCCATCATTTGACCAATGTTGAGAATGTTTGCTGGATACAGTGCCATATCTGAGTTTTATATCGGGTTGGTCATAAACGTCACCATGGCATATCAAATCCAAACCTCTGTATATACTCTCCTAACTTGGAGTGTTCCACCACTATTTATTTAGGTTTATTAACAGGATTTTTATTAGTCCAAAATCATCTATTGGTTTTGATGCGGACAACCCAAAGTCTATACATTTTTATTGAAAATTATATGCTGTATTGTATGACAAGTGGTGTACCCTGTAATGAATTCTCATGCTGCAACCATTCAGAACTCGATTATGACCCAATATGCCAAGATGATCAATCTCCATCCAATTAGAATTCCATTGATGGTCACTGATGCCTACCATAGTCAACAAACTCAGTATTCAGCATCATCAGCCATCGGTCCCCACCACTGCTGCCTCGCCCCCTTGCACGGATATTTTCCACAGTACCCCATCAGACTTTTGATCGATAAACTGCCATAAATCTATAGAAAGTGAATAGGTAAGATATTTTGCTGCAAGAGATGACTGGCAGATAAAATTATCAAATTGGCCAAAAATTGACTGTAAAAATCAATACATGTGTGACCAGCCATACTTCCGCCATCCATTTGGGTCCCATCATGAAAATAACACGAGTAAGCAGATCGCAGAGCACCCATTGATTTGCCCAATTGAGCAGTGAGTATTGTCCCTTACCAGGAAGGATTCTCATTGGTTCACTGAGTAGCGGATCAATGAATATCCTCCCTGCTACTTTTTCAAACCAATGGGAGCCTGATGGGGCTCTCGGATTTGCATACCCGCATATCTTCTTCAGAGGAACCATGCAGCGGCAGAGGAACATGAATGCAAAGTGGCAGCTACCGATAGGGTGGTGATACGAAAACGGAACAAAAACACCGGGTGAAAAACTGATGCCAACCGTAAGAAACGAATCTGTGCCAAAGGAAAACGGACCAGGTTTTACAGGCAGGGCTGGATTTCTACAAAGGCCACAAAGGCCTTGAGTGGCTGTAGCCCTAAGAGGGCACCTGCTCATGAAAAGGAGCTGCTCATATGGAAGCTGAAAATGCAGAGCAACACATGAAAAATGGCAACTGATGCCCAAGGGAGCTGTTCATGAAACAGAGGGGCTACAGTACATGGATGATACACATGGAAGAGAGGGCTGCACATGGAATGGGAGGGGCGCTGCTGCACAAGAATGAGTACAGTGTGAAGCGGCCCATACTAGCAAATAATGGACATAGCTAGATATCTTTATGTAAAATGTAACCATGAAGATCTGGATTAGCCGGTGAAAATGTGTGCCTAACACAAATAAAGTTTCATATAGCTGGTAAGCTGATGTAAACTCAGTGGAAGGACATGGCAGTTTCTATTTTTTTGTAGTAAATCAATGAGTGAGGGGGGGGGGGGGGGGCATGTCTTGCTCTCGGGCTGTCGGCCTTGTTGGGGGCCCGTCTGCCTCCTCCCCGCTCTACTCTTGTAAAACGTCTCTCCGATGTAGAGCTAATTCTGTCTGCCTCCTCCTGCAGCCATCACCACACAAATCACTACTAGGGGCCTTTAGATTCCCGCGTTCCAGGCCCCCTCGCCTTTGGACAGCAACAAAGCAGAGCGGGGCCGGCGGACCCCAAGCTTCCCCATGCCCAGCCCCAGGGGTAACCTCATTACCCCGCTCCTGACTAATTCTAATATTCATTCACACTCAATATAAACAAGGAGAACCATTTCATTCTCCTTGTAAAAATCTCTGGCTCGCACGGGAACGCCATAAAAGCATCTAAAAAGCCAATATAATGGGCTGTTACATACTCCATTTTTAAGTGCACTGCCGGTGTTTAAAGGAGAAAGTATGATGTGTTGTGTGTAAGTCCATTTGCTGAATGACGTGCGTAACAGCTACCTGGAAAGCCATATTTGATGTGGCTGAGCGGTTTGTTCCATCTGAACAGAGTTATATTTCCCTGTATTTGTATTTCCTATGTGGGTTCTGCTTTCCTCCCACAGTCGGAAATCACATTGGTGGGATAACTGGCACCCGCCCAAACGGGCCCTACCATTCAGCTCTGGCAGCGACATGAGAGAGCAGCAGAGCTGGACTTCTACAATGGTTGTGACCCACACAGCTGCTGCAAAATAGTCATTTTCTTTAAGGGCTGGAACCCAATAGAGCGATTTTCTGAGCATTTAGGGAGCGAGTCAAAATGCTAGCGATTTTCCTAAACGCTCAGCTAATGTTATTGGATGGGCCAAATTCCTTTGGAGCAATCGCGATGACCAAAATTGCAAACGCAGGACATGCAGCATTTTTAGTGGTTAGCTGTAGAGTTTCTGTAATGTAAAGAATATAAATGCTGGCGTAATCGCTCGTCAAAACCTACACAGAGCGATTTTGCTAGCGTTTTGAAATTACTGCACACTGTAAAAAAATTTAAATTAATTGAAAGGACCAATCAGAATAAAAAAACGCTAATCGCTACACAATCACTGGCAACATGCTTACACTTTTTAAAATCACTATCAAAATCGCCAGAAAATGTTCATGAAATCGCTTACAAAACGCTCATACACAACACTAGCGATTGCGATTAGCGACAATTTTACTGTTTTTTATGCAAGTGATGTAGCACTCATAGCTCAAGTCGCGTTATGTGGGTTAACTCACATGCCTCTGTAATGCACACTATGCTAGTAATAAGTGCGTCACCCACATAATGTGCGCAATGCATGTTACTGTGCGCAATGCATGTTACGTCACTTTTATTAATACCAGTGAATCAAACTCAATTTCGTTTGATTAGGCATGCTGGATTGCTAAACAACCTTTAAGGAGTGCATTATTTGAGCAACCAATACGCTTGTATGTGCACCATCCCACTCACCGTCCCTTCACCCCTCTCCATTTAAAGTAAATGGTTACCGATTTAAAAATAAAAAGTCGGTCCTAATGAGCCTTCCCTCTCCTCTCCCGGTGTCCTCAGGATCCTCCGTTCAAAACCCCCACCGCGGGGGACTTCGGAAGTCTTCGGGAGCACTCGGGTTCCTGAAGACGGGCCGCTCCATACTGCGCACGTGCGAGTGCGTCAGAGACCCGCGCGAGTGCGTCATAGAGGGCGCTCGTGCGTGCGTAGTATGGAGTGGCCCGTCTTCGGGAGCCCAAGTGCTCCCGAAGACTTCCGAAACCTCCCTTCGGCGGCAGAAGTGGCAGTATTTGACCGAACTGGTCGAATACTGCTACGGGGGATCCTGAGCGGGACCGGACACCGGGAGAGGAGAGGCTCATTAGGACCGAGCCTTCCCTCTCCTTAGGTGAGTATCTGACTTTTTTACTTTTAAATCGGTACCCATTGGCTTTAAAGTGGACCTGAACTCTTGCACAGAACAGAAGGAAAACATAAAGAAATGCACCCTGAATGTATTTAGAGAGTTTAGCCTGTCTAATTCCCCGTCATTTGTATCTAATCACAAGTGATCCTCCCCTGCGTCACATGACTGCCTATAGCAGATAAGCCCATTTAAAAGCACAGGCTGTAAACGATATGGCTGCTGTCATGAAACAGGAAGTAGAAACAGTGCAGATTTATTTTAGGATATCAGCTGTAACAAAGAAATGTTTTTTGTTTAAAGGTTATTATGCTGTTGTGTATCTTTTAGAGCAGAGAGGAAGTTCTGAGTTCATGTAACGATTGGTGTCAGCACACAGAGAGAATCTGATTATTGATGATCTGCAGAATCATCAACAATACAGATGTATACTTGATCATGGATGATCTGCAGAATCACCAATAATACAAGTATGACTAACCTCTGGACACCTAATGAAGTGTAAGTGTTTGGTGTAACTGTAGGCTATCTCCCGTGAGGCGGGAGACACAGGCAGCTCGGCCAGGAACCACCTGAGGACCAGGTGGCCCTCGGCTGTGCAGGGACTATCTCCTTGAGAGAGGGAATAGAGAGAACCTGGCAACCAGTGATACTTGGTGATCAGATAATAGACTGTACTGCAGCCAGGGGACTCCAGAGGAGTAGAGGCCACTGGCTGCTAGCAGGCCGGACTCTCTGAGGAGCAGGAGTCCTAACAGCTAACTGACACTTGGTGGAATAGTGTCACAGCTAGTACAGATAGACTGAGCACTCAAGGGATGAGTGACAGCCTGGAGGGTCGGGCAGGCCAGGTCAGCAACACACGAGCAGATAAGGTACAGAGACAGAAGGCTGATTCGGTAACCAGGTACAGGCAAGGTTTGGCAACAGGTAGGCAGATATGCAGAGGTACCGAATCAGAAAGCAAGAGAGAGGTCGACAGAGCAAATAGTCATAACAGATATAAAGCACAGTCCTAGTCTGAGGTGTGAGGTCCTTGGTCTCGACACCCAGGAACTAGTCTAGAGAATAACTCAACAATGACACTGTAATCCTAAGCTTGGGTGTGAGGTCCTTGGTCTCAACACCCCGGAACTGGACTAAAGTATAACACCTTAATGACACAGTGATCCTAAACTTGGGTGTGAGGTCCTTGGTCTTAACACGCCGGAACTGGTCTAAAGTATAACACAGCAATGACACAGTGATCCTAAGTTTGGGTGTGAGGTCCTTGGTCTCAACACCCCGGACTGGTCTAAAGTATAACACAGCAATGACACACTGATCCTAAGCTTGGGTGTGAGGTCCTTGGTCTCAACACCCCGGAACTGGTCTAAAGTATAACACAGCAGTAATCTGGCTAAGTGTGAATTCCCAGGTCCACCTGGTTCTAACACACTGTGGGATCTGACTGAGGTCTGAGTGCTCACACGTAAGTATTCGCAACGGCAGACAACCAGAAACTGACCAGCAAGATCTATATATACTGCAGCGCTCCTCCGCGCCGCCCTGCGCCACTCAGCCAATCAGTAAGCGCGCTGGGATCAGCTGATCGACCTGATCAGCTGATCGCTCTCCTACTGGCATAAAAGGCTTGCCTTCTGTAGCTCTCCATCTGTGTGCACTAGACGGCCCAGGCAAACCAGACGCATGCTGCTGTGCAGAAACCGCCGGTCTGAACGCGGAGACAGCCGCCCCGCTGCCAGACCGCGCGGCGGCATCTCCGCAATCCATTACAGTTCAGGTCCGCTTTAACAGTGGCGTATCTGTATAATGCTCATACCCAGCACTAATGCCCTGATAATCATCATTTTCCTGGTTTCAGCATCAGAAACACTTTGTATATTTAATTGCTATGTATTGGTAAGTAGCCCCACCTTCCCAGTGACGGGAATCAAACAGACTCTTCTCTCTAAGGTCCACTTTAAAAATAAAAATAACTTCCATGCTACCTCATTTTATGACTTCCACAGTCAGTCTGGAACCTCCAGCATCTCTCTAGATGTGTTATGATGTGCCTTCCTTTCTGTCCCTATGAGGGGAGCTAGACCCTGAGGTAGAACTTCTCCTTCAGAGCCAGGAGGTGACAGGAAAATGATTCATACCCTCTCTCTTTGGCATGGAATCTGCCTCTATCAAATGGGCCACTGTCATTCTCCTGCTAGGCCATACATGCCAAACTCCGGCCTGCGAGCTAAATCTGGCCCTCAGAGCCATTAAATTTGGCCCTCAAATGGTTTCCCCGCTGTGCATTATGTTTGGCCCACTCTAGACCCCCAGGGAAGCTAAACTGGAGGTGAAGCCCTAGATCACCAGGAAAACCATACTGGGGAGGTAGGGGGAAAGCACTAAACACTAGGGAACTGTATAGGGAAGGGTAGGAGCCTCTAGACACCAGGGAACTGTATAGGGAAGGGAGGACCACCAAACACCAGGAAACTGTATAGGGGTCAGAGGGGGCCATTAAACACTTGGGAAGTTTATAAGGGAGGTAGGTGGCCAGTAGACATTGAGGTTGGCCCGCGACTAGGTCCCAGTGTACAATTTGTCCCTCTCTGTATTTGAGTTTGACACTCCTGTGCTAGAGGAAGCCAAGTCCAGACCTGAATTGTAGCATCTGATACTGCTGACATCCTCTGCAAGATCCAGCATGCTGCATTTTTTATTATTATTATTATGAGGAATCAAATGACAAAATGTAAACTAACCAGCTGTGCTTGTTGTAGCTGTGCCATTGAAAGGAACCTGTCATCGGGGGATAAAGTAGTAATAATAAACTAACATAAAACTAAACTGACATAAAACGTGAAAACAAGCACCACTGGGGCCGGCTTGCATCAATGGTGAGTAGAAACTTCTGGGTAACAGGAAGTGAAGGAGACAATGGCCGACTCAAAGCCAATCTCGTATCTAGCAGCTGGTAAATTTACATAGAGATCAGTTTAACTATTAGACTGTTCTGGGTTTACTTATTATACTACACATTTTCAATATCATTCAACAATTAGCATTTTACTAGTGTGTACACTTTGCCTTAAAGAGACTCTGTAACAAATTTTTCAGCCTTAGTTCTTCTATCCTATAAGTTCCTATGCCTGTTCTAATCTGCTCTGGCTTACTGCAGTCTTTCCTAACTGCACTGTCTCTGTAATAAATCAATGTATCTTTCCTCTGTCCTGTTTGTCGGGCTAAAGCTTGATTGTGAATGTGCAGGGCTGCTTGTGATTGGTAAAAGCGATACACACCCTCTGCAGGCCCCCTGCATACTATGAATGACTCACACACTATGCTTAGCTGAGCCTATTAGAAGCTGGTTAGTTTGTTTGTAAACACTGCCTAAAACTGTTAATTACAAGCCAGGATTGCAGCAGAGAGTGGCAGAAACAGCACAGAGGGGCACAGGAGAAAATAATGAATAGAATGGTATGCTTTTTATTGTAAGAATTTTAGAGTACAGATTCTCTTTAAGGCTATGTGCACACATAGAAGAAACGCTAGCGTTGCGGAAAACGCTGCATTTTTGCCACTAATGGAAGTCTATGGGCCACAGGAAAAACGCATATGCCTTTTTAATGGGTGTGTTTTAAAAAACGCTGGTTTTGTTGCATAATCTTCAAAAATGCATGAAAGCGCGTTTTTCATGGGTTTTCATGTGTTTTTCTATGCGTTTCTGCTTAAAAAATTGTTTACTGATGTCATTCCGCTTCCTGTTGTCTTTCTAGTGATTTGCATAAAATGTGAAATGAAAATGCATACAAAACGCATATGCATTTTATATGCAAACGCATTAAAACGCACGCAAAACGCTTCAAAAACGCATCTGCAGTAAAAAAACGCTAATGAAAACGCAGCATAAATACACAAAAAACGCACACAACATTAACATAAAACATGACATAAAACGCAGCTTTTCATGTTATGTCATGTGTGCACCTAGCCTCAAGGATATCTGAACTGACATGTGAATTGATGAGGTAAACACAGGTACATATGGTACTAGTACTACTAAGACATTGTCTGAAGTCTGAAGCTATTGCAGGCACTTTTATTACAGTCATTATGTCTTAAATTGCTCCTGAACCGATATAGCCGAATTTAACATTATGGCCTATGGCGGCGCAGAAATCAGGTGCAGCATGGCGCCAAGTGGGCACCGAAACCACTTTACTTGTCTGAAAGATTTAGGGGCATCCATCGACTTAGGTAAGTACCCAAATTGGGCATTTTTTTCTCTTCAGGTACACTTTACAGTTAACTCAAACTGAATGTATATATACTGTATGTCCAGTGTAGTTATAGCAGGTGCACCACCAGTTTGTTATTAAATGGGGCATATGCGGTATCATTTTAACTGTTGTAGAATACATTTTGGTGTGTTTTAAAGCTTAGACCCACATCACATAAAAAATTGGTGGAAACAAACTCAATCCAACATAAAAAGTTATTTAAGTTATTTTCAAAATTATAATCAAACTTGGGAAAGTTCTAGCAAAACTACAAGAGACATATGTGGTAACATTTTAACTGTGATAAGTCGTAGAATAGATGTTAGTGTTTTTAGGGTCAAGGCCAATGTCTTGTGTATTCTCTTTAGTGACAAACTGAATCATCAGCAATAACAATTTTGTATATTCTGTACCAAAATAAAAGCCTTGTAAAATGAAAATGAAGTGACAGAATAGAATAGAAAATGCATATATATTGTTACCTTAAGAACTTGGCTTTTTAAATATGTATGCCATGAGGGTATATTACTGTTATTTTTACAAATAAGATCTTGTAATCATCAATAATGTAGAATGAGAAAGCAAAAATCATTAAAACAGAAAAAAGACACCTTTATTTCCAAATACAATATTGTCACCATACATTGTCCTAGGAACATAATCTAAGCGTTGTAGTTTCCAAGATGGATAATCAAATACAATTTGTGAGTTTAACTTATAGTTAGCACTGTTTATTGTAAAGCAATAATGGATGTAAATGAAGAAATAGTGTGTTTTTTTTATTTTTCCCTTATTTTCCCTTTAAAATGCATAGAAAATAGGGTAATTTCTAAACAAAAATATCACCCACTAAAACAATACTGTATTAGGTGTGGTAAACAATCTTTTAGGTGTGGTAAGTAGTAATAAAGTTATTGGCGAATGAATGGAAACAGTGCTGATATGTGAAAATTGCTTGGGGGCTGAAGTGGTTAATTAACAAAGCCCTAAGCCATAAATATCACTTGGTCGTGCAAAATATGCTAGTTTATGCACAAATTAAATAAATTAGTTCATTTATATGCATGACTAGGCGCTAGGTTACCGCAACTTTTATTCAAGGTTATTAAAGAGACTGTAACAAAATTGTCAGCCTTATTTCTTCTATCCTATAAGTTCCTATACCTGTTCTAATGTGGTCTGGATTACTGCAGCCTTTTCTAGTTGCACTGTCTGTGTAATATATCTAATCTTCTTTTCTTTGTCAAGCTTTGTCGACCCAGGGAGGAATGGGGTGCCTCTGTTGTAATGAATAGTTATGCACGCCCCCTGCAGGCTCTGTGTGCTTTGTTTACTCCTCACAGACAACGTCTCTACTCTCAGTTTCAGCTTGTTTGTGATGCAGTTTGTGAGGTTGAGGAGGGAGGGAGCTGCCTGTCACATGCTGAGAAACTGTGAGAAACCCAGACTCTCAAGCTCTTCACTGGCTACCAATTAATGAGAGGATTCAGTTCAAACTCTTAACCCTAACCTACAAAGCTCTCCACAATCTCTCTCCCCTGTACATCTCCTCACTAGTCTCCAGATACCAACCCAACCGCAATCTCAGATCTGCACACGAGCTTCTTCTATCCTCTTCTACAATTACCTCCTCACATTCACGTGTACAAGACTTCTCACGTGCCTCACCCCTCCTCTGGAATGCCCTTCCACAACACATCCGCCACTCTCCCACCTTTGAAATCTTTAAACGCTCCCTCAAAACCCACCTTTTCCGACAAGCATATTCTCTAGCTTAGGCCAAGCACCCACTAAATAACCGAATTGCGCACTGCCTGTACATATACTGTATACATCCCCACCTCTTGTTTCCACCCCATTCCTTTAGATTGTAAGCTCGCAAGGGCAGGGCTCTCACCCTTTTGTGTCATGGACTGTTATTAATTTAATTGCTTGCACACTGTTAGACATTTATACATTTTATTAATCATGTTAAATCAAATTGTAATCAGCAGTGCTGTATCTTGTATCAATGTTCATATTTGATGTATTTCATTGTCTGTATCATTATGTATCCCTTGTTTGTTTTCTTACATTGTACAGCACCACGGAATATGTTGGCACTTTATAAATAAATAACAATAATATATATATATACACACACAAACATCACTTGCTGGTTAGCGGCCATGTTTTTTGTTTGTAAACACTGCCTAAAACTGGCGATTTAATGCCAGGATTGCGTCGGGGAGCAGCGCAAACGGCAAAAAGGGATCCAGGAGATCACAGTGACTCGATTGGTATGTTTTTTATTGTACAAATCAAACAGTACAGATTCTTTTTAAATCTGATGATAAGTTAAAGGCAGCAGCATCCTTAAAAAAGGAAGGTAAAACAGAAGTTACCGGCAGTGCTGGCACTAAAGTAAAACTGCTGACTCACACCCAGTGTCTGAACACTGTACAGAGCCTGGCGGCATGGTGTGGGCACAAGTAGGGTGACTGTGTGAACTACTGCTTGGCAGGACTTGTGGTACAACCTCATCCCACACACATCGCTGCTGCTGGCGCGGCCCCAGCGCAGGGCACGTCTCATGTCGTTGGGCTGCACTCGCTGCTGACAGGATCCCGCAGAAACATTTCACGTGTTTCTCTTTCAGACCTGTTTGGAAAGAATCGCTGCATTGCTCAACTCTAAATAAACGTCAGACTTAAGAGATCAGATAGAGAGCAAACTGCTGTCCCTGCAGCTGAGGTAACTGGTGGCTCACAAGCCGTGGGTGAGCTACAAGTTCCATCATGCCTGGCCGCCAGTGGCGGTTCTTCTTGTGTGATGTGTTATGTGGTGCAAGATGCTTTGTTTACCTTCATATTCAGGAAGTCATGCAAGGACAGAGCTTAGAGGACAACTGAAGTGAGAAGAATATGGAGGCTGCTATATTTTTTTATTTTTTTAAACAATACCAGGTGCCTGGCAGCCCTGCTGATCTATTTGGCTGCAGTAGTGTCTGAATAACACAAGAAGCTAAAATGCAGCTAATCTCAGATCTGGCAATAATGTCAGAAACGCCTGATCTGCTGCATGCTTGTTCAGGGTCTTTGGCTAAAAGTATTAGAGGCAGAGGATCAGCAGGGAAGCCAGGCAACTGGTATTGTTTAACTGCTTGCACCAGGACCGCCTAATGTCGATCGGCATAAGGTCCTTGGGACTCGCAGCGCAGGAGATCGCGCACAGGCTGTGTGTGCATCTCCTGTTGATGGGCGGAGCTCCGCCTTCAGTCTTCAAGCGGCGATCGCCGCTCGGGAGACTGTTAGACAGCGCTTTCACCGTCGAATTACGTTGTACAGCGCTGCGATCTGCAACAGCGGTGTACTGGGGACAGCCATGTGACAGGTCTGCCCCCTGGGTCACTAGAGAGCGACCGGCTCTCATAGGCAGAAGCCTATGACAGCTGATCGCCATGATTGGCCGACTGCGAGGAGGGAGGGAAAATAAATAATAATTAAAAAAAAATACTATATTTATTTCAAATAAAAATATTTACAAAAAAAAATAAACACAGGGGGAGCGATCAGACCCCACCTACAGAGAGCTCTGTTGGTGGATAGAAAAGGGGGGGGGGGGGGGGGGAATCACTTGTGTGCTGTGTTGTGTTAAGGCTTGGCCTTAAAGCTGCAGTGGCCTATTTAAAAAAAATGGTCTGGTCACTAGGGGGGTTTAACACCGCGGTCTTCAAGAGGTTAAAAGGAAATAAAATGTGGCATCCTCCATATACCTCTCGCTTCAGTTGTCCTTTAAACTGGACCTGGGCTTCTCTACTTCCCCTCAGACTAATGCAGCCTGATTGGCTGAAGCCTCTTTCTCTCCTGTTTTCCCCTCCCACACCTCTGTTCCTCTCTGATTGGCCAATATTTCTCATGCTGAGACAGTGCTATAGTTTTTCTATAGTGAAGGGCGGGCAAATCAGGCAGAGTAGAGTAAGGGAGGAAATGACATCAGGATTGGCTTCAAAATAGCCACAATTAAAATGTGAAATGCTAAGAAGAATTTTCTCTTTTTTTACTGTACAAAAAATCACTAAAATCAAAATGTGGACAGTGCAATACATATGTTATGTTAGTAGAGCAAGTATTTATCTACTTATATATGCGTTTTTTTTCTGACAGCTCCTCTTTAACAATATATCGGCTTCCATGAATCAGGAAGTAGAAACAGTGCAGATTTATTGCAGGATTTGTATCAGCTGTACCAAATAAATGTTTTTGTAAAATTTATTATGCTGTTGTGTATCTTTTAGAGCAGAGAGGACATTCTGAATTCAGGTCCGCTTTAAGGTCATATATGAAAAAAAAGGAACCCAGAAATTTGGGCACTCAGAAATAGCCGATAGTAATAATCTGTAAATGTACCGATATCCTACACTTGCAGTGCTAATGACGATAGTAAAATAGCAGCAAAACCTACAGCTAAACCTAACCCTATTCTCACAGTGAACCCTCCCTCTACCAATGCCTAATCTTAATAGCTCCACCCCCACACAAACACACATATGCCTAACCTTAACCATCCCCCCTTGATGCCTTACCTTACCCATCGCTTCCCCCATCACCTAACTTTAACTTCCCAGCATGTCTGAAAAGGTGTGTTTTTAGAGTACGTTAGATTTCCAGGCTTGGAGCATGATGGACAGGCTGTGGGAGAAAGTTCCAAAGAAAAGAGGCTGCTCGTGAGAAGTTCTGGATGCGAGAGTGAGAGGAGATGATGACCAAGCTAGAGGATAAAAGGGTCTCCTGGGAAAAGCAATGGTTCCAGGCTATTAAAGTAGCTGTGGCTGTGCAGAGTTCAGTGTTAGAATCTCCACAGCTGAACCCGGGTTCAGAGATAGAAATGTGCAATATACTGTAGACAGTATTGTGCAGTTACATACTAAACTCAAAAAGGTGCAAAGTGCACAGAAACCAAACAATCATATGTGCAAATATTGCTACAAAAATAAAACATGACATATATTATGGCTGTAAATGACCATGGGCAAAGAGCAGTGTGCACAAAGGCGCAAGTGTGCTTACGTGAGCTAGGAAGAAGTAAATGTTCAAGCAGGCAAGTAAATAGGATCAGGATGGCAAGCAGTGGCAGTCAAGGATTCCTCACAAAGCCCCCACTAGTTCAGCAGGATGTACACCGGAGCCCGATCTAACCACACCAATCGGCATGCAATGCAAAATACGGCTACCAATAGCTGGAGCAAGTGCCCAAACTTCTGCCCAGGTGCCCAAGGAAGGAAGTCATACAGATGCAAATGCAAGATGCCATTTGTGATTAAGGGCTCGTTTCCACTAGAGTGAATCCGCATGCGTTGTCCGCATGCAGATTCGCATAACCAATACAAGTGGATGGGACTGTTTCCACTTGTCAGTTTTCATTTGCGTCTTTCTGTGCAGGATTTTTCTGCACGGCAGAGCCCGCAAAATTCGCCTGCGTGTGGAATGCAGGCGAATTGCAGGCAATGTATTTAATAGGGAAATCGCATGCTTTTTTTTGCATTCGTTTTTTCCCGCGATTTCGCGTGCGATTTCGTATAGGTACCCATGTTAATTCACACAGGCAGTGACATAGTTAAAATCGCATATACCCTGCCTATGCGAAATCGCATGCGAAATCGCGGGAAAAAAATTTAGTCAGCGGTGGAATCCAGGCGATTCCGCACCGCAATAGTGGAAACGAGCCCTTAAAGTCCAGAGCTCTCATTCTTCATCTGTGTCATGCTGGGAATACACAATGAGTTTTTTCGGCAGATTTACTGGCCGATCGATTTTCCAATCGGTCTTCCGACTGATTTCTATTCACTTCTATGAAAAAAATCGATCACAAAAACGATCAAAATCAGATCGGACCTTTCGGAAATTATATATCGAGCCATCTATCTGCCAAAAAAACTCATGGTGTATTCCCAGCATTAGAGTCCTTCAACAAGCGTGTAGCAGCCAAATGTCCTGCCACTGACTGGCTGCCTGCTAGGTCATGTTCTGGGTCAGTCATTGTACGCTAGTAAAGCATAATGAGGATGGCAGCCTTGGTGCTTATACAAACAATGCCTGTGTGTGACGGCTTGTAATACTGCATCCCCTGGGAACTGTAAAGCCTTTGTTAAAACTCATTTTGTTTTATGTAGTAGACTTAATTGATTAATTCACAGATTATACAGTTTTGGGATAACCTAGCTGGTGCTCCTTCCAGTTCCCTTAATATGTAGTATGTTTCTATATACAGAAGGTGCTGTGACATTATATTTGTCATTCTAAAGCTACCTACATAAGGATTAGATACAAATGGCGTACAGCTCCGAAGTATAAAAATGGCACCGTATTCAATTGTTTATTTTTTTATATAATTAGATTTTTATTAAAGAAAACCTGTACTGAAAAAAAAGTTCCCCTGGGGGGTACTCACCTCAGTAGGGGGAAGCCTCTGGACTCTATCGAGGCTTCCCCCGTCCTCCTGTGGCCCACGGCAGTCTCGCTGCAGCACCCAGAACGGAACGCACAGGTGACAAATCCTACAGCCTGTGCAATACTTAGCTTTTTTTACCTCAGAGATAGGTGAAAATAGCCGATCTCCGTCGGGTCCGCTCTACTACGGAGGCGCAGGAGACTTGCTCCTGCGCAGTAGATCGGCCCGACGGAGATCGGCAATTTTCGCCTATCTCCATGCAGAGAGCGGATACTGCGTCTGCGCTGGAGCCAACAGGTAAATATTTACGTTGCCGCCGCTCCGGGAGGATTTTCGCCGCCCCCGTGGGACCGAACAGGACAGGGGAAGCCTCAATAGGATCCGGAGGCTTCCCCCACCCGAGATGAGTACCCCCAGGGAGTTTTTTTCATTACATATTTTCTTTAACAAAAATAATCAAAATAATACATAACAGACTATAACAAATCAAATCAAACAAAATAATAAAAACAAAAACATCAGAATCAAAAACCTTCTTCCTCAGAGAGCAATAATTCTTTATACTCATCTGTATTCATAAATTCACACCATCCTGACCATTTTATACAATAGCTCTCCCATCTATCCAACTCTAGCACAATCTGTTCTTCCGCATCTTTAACCTGGTTAACTCTCCCTATTCACCCACCAACAGGAGAATCTGGACTCCTCCAAAATGCCTCAATTATACTCTTAACAGCTATGAGCAGCTGAGGAATGAATTACTTTTTATACCTGGAAATGGACATACCAGAACAATGTAATAGAACTTCTAAAGGATCACTCTTCATTTGTATTCAGTTGTTATATAAAAAGCTATCTAACGTTGTGAAGGTTAAAAAATGACGCATGGGCTGAAATACAGTAGTACAAGCGGCGATTACCGATAAATAGCAGGCACAATCATTTACCCTCCTTGCCACTTATCGCAGCTTGTACATGCTCAGGCAGGGGGGCTAGTGTTAGACAGCAGGGGTGGGGGGATGTCGGAGAATGAGTGCATAGACATTTATACATTACCTTATCCCGGCAATTGCTCCTTCACTTCCTCAGTTAGTTTGCTGTAGTCCGGCATCCAGCCAATCACCTTGTGGCTTCTGGCCCCGCATGGTGATTGGCTGGCTGCAGGACTACAGCAAACCAACTAGGAAGTGAAGGAGCAATCGCCGGGACAAGGTAATGTATATTACCGATAAATGTATCATAAAACAGCTTTTAGCGTTTTAATGTATTTAACATGTATTTACATTAAAACGGTAAATAGCATTTTATGATACATTTATCAGCGGAGCGGCGCACCATTTTTTAACCTGCGCCACATGTAAAGCATATCTTCGGTTCCCATGCACGCTGGTTGAGGCTTGTTGAAGGATGTGTTCTAGATCCTAGGTTCTCAACGTGTGGTAAATGTACCCCCTGCAGATATTTGGCTGGGTACAAGGGATACTTGAACATGTCATATTTTATCTATTACAATGAGTTTTGGGATTTAAATTAAAAAAAGATCTTGTACCAGTAAGACAATAAGTATTTTAGTAAATGAAATGAATGTTTGAAAACCATTATGAAACAATATTGAGTACTCGTAACATGTGTCAAGGGGTACTTCAGATAATATCATGCACAATAGGGGGTACTCGGCAAATTTAATCTTTGATAGAGGTAGGGCCGGCGCTACCATATTGGGCAAAGGGGGGGCCATTGCCCCAGGGTCCCAGCATCCATAGGGGCCCCCCGAAGTGTCTGCCACCATTCCACTAAATTATCTCCCTTAAAGTGATCTGGAGCCGAAGCTCAGGTACAAAATTAGATACTACACAAATAATTTAATGGGGGCATTGGGAAGCCTCCCCGTGGCGCTCCTGGATAGTGCTAATGTAGCATGAACTAATTCCCGCAGGGCAACCACTTTGCGGTATTTCTTTTTGACCCTGCATAATTTTGCATGCGGAAGCAAATGCATATTTGCATGAGCAATGTCTCGTGAGAAGCCAATTAGGCCAAATTTGCAAAGCCAGATTTGTCAGGTTTAACTTGGTTTGATGCACACATAAAATTCTATGTGTAGTGTACTCACAAAATTAGATACTTAGCTAAAAAGAGGGAAGCCTTAGGATCCTATTGAGGCTCCACTTTGTATTCTGATGTCCCCTGTCGCTGAGGGCAGCCCCCTATGAGTTTAGCGACAAGGCATTGTTGCCAATCATATTGGGGCCGCGCAGCTCCTCTTCTTGAAGAGTGGCCATGCAGTAGCCAGGAGAGCCTGCCCGCGCATGCACAGTAAGCTGGAGCTGCGGTGTACGAGCAGCAACGTGCCAATGCGCATGCACAGCCGTGTGCGGCTACTGCACGGCCTCGCTTAACCAGCCGGGCGGTATGGACGAGCTCAGCTCGTCCATCACCGCCGGAGGCTGCCGCTCAGGCCCTGCTGGGCCGATTTTCTTCAAATAAAGAGCAGCACATGCAGCCGGCACTTTGCCAGCCGCGTGTGCTGCCCGATCGCCGCCGCTCTGCGGCGATCCGCTGCGAGCAGCGGCGAAAGAGGGTCCCCCCAGCCGCCTGAGCCCAGCGTAGCCGGAACAAAAAGTTCCGGCCAGCGGTAAGGGCTGGATCGGAGGCGTCTGACGTCAGGACGTCGGCTGACGTCCATGACGTCACTCCGCTCGTCGCTATGGCGACGATCTAAGCAAAACAAGGAAGGCCGCTCATTGCGGCCTTCCTTGTTTATTCTGGGCGCCGGAGGCGATCGGAAGAACGCCTCCGGAGCGCCCTCTAGTGGGCTTTCATGCAGCCAACTTTCAGTTGGCTGCATGAAATAGTTTTTTTTTTATTTAAAAAAAACCCTCCCGCAGCTGCCCTGGCGATCTTAATAGAACGCCAGGGTGGTTAACAGAGGAGGAGCGCGGCCACGATCTGGAGGGGAACCACATACAGTGACAGGGGGACATCAGAGAAGGGAGGATCCCTCAATAAGATCCTGAGGCTTCCCTCTCTTCAGATAAATATCTCATTTTTATCCCGAGCTTCGGCTTGGGATCACTTTGATCCCCCTCCCCTGCAGAGTTACAGAGGCATTGGTGACAGGCACACACTCATCTCCTCCGAGTTCCATGCGTCTGTCTTCTCTCTAGTGTTGCTGCTCTGCACTTCCTGCTTCTCCATTTTGGCTCTAGTGCCTGCTGTGAGGAGCAGGAAGTGCAGAGCAGCAAAACTACAGAGGAGACAGATGAGACTTCCTGTATCTGGAACTCAGAGTTGGTGGGCCAATAGGGGCATCTCTGGATACTATACTGGAGGGGTGTCAGTGGGACCCCGAGATTACTTTGGGGCCCCATTGTAGCTAGAGAACCTGCTCTGGATAGAGGGGTATATGCTATAATGATGTTGAGAAATACTGTACTAGATAGCAGAGCCTCCAGTTGGTAACAGATGAAAGCTGCAGGGATAGAGGGAAGGTGAGGATAAGCGATGCCGAGTGAGAAAGGCTCTTTATACAGCAATTCTGAAATAAGGCTAATTCAAAGCCAAGTATTCAAGCCGTGTTCCCAATGAAAATAAACATTCCAGGGAAAGGTGTATATGTTGGACAGTATAGTCACTGAAATATTTAACTGCTTATGGGGTTTGGGTCCTTTCACTGGAGCTGATTTACAAAACTTATCTTCTCAAATGATCTGACTTTACTTAGTTTTCACCTCGGCTATAAGAAAAAATATTTCATCAGGGCAACGGTAAATAAAAAGAAATAATTGACGAGATAAAACTGATAAGGGGGTCAATTCACAGAATTTATGCCATGTAGGTAGCGAGCGTTGCACACATAGTAACACTCGCATTATGCTTCCAACGTTCGTGTTACTTGTATAACGCGTGTTATGCTATTTGCATTTTTACTGGAATTTTGTGAATCCACCACGTGGAAAGATAAGTCATGGGATAAAAGGGATAAGGGGGTGTATTCCCATTAAAACCACCATGCACTATTTGCACAGTACCCTGGCAACATATGTGTTACCCAGGTAATGCTGGTCACGCTAGTTGCGCAGCATGTGCTACGCAGCTGTAGGAAGTACCAGTACAATTGCCATGCACTCTCTGTGCGTGGCAATGTTACCTAATGCTACGTACACACCTGCGATAATGATCGTTTACTACGAACGATAGTTCTGCGACGAACGATAGTTGCACGAGGAAAGGAATAAATGCAAATTAAGTAACAGAGAACGTAGTGCAGCGGTTGTTATCACTGAAACGAACGATCACTAAAGAATAGGTGCGTGCGCACACGGACATGACGTGCTAGCGAACGTCGCACGACAAACGTACACACAGTGACGATCTTTGGGCGTTAAAAAACAATCGTTACGCAGCGAAGCGGATCAAAAGAAAAGTGTGTACATTTTACAAAAGTAACAAAACACAAAAACATATATATATATATATATATATATATATATATATATATATATATATATATATATATATACGTATATATACATACAGGGCTCGTCCGCATTTCCCTCTAGGTATCGCATGGTGGTTTAGGGGCCCACGGCCAGTGAGAGAGACTGGGGCCCATGACTGTCGGGCGAATCAGTGTTTGTGAGCATATAGGACATATCGTGACATCACACATGTGCCACGTACTATGCACCAGTGGCGTGTATGCCGCTAATGGAAGAGCGTGGGCACTGTGTGGTGGGCGACACAGGACAGGTAGTGTATAAATGCACACATGGGGGGGGGGTACATTTATACACTGGGGGAACAGTGCCGAGTTTTGTTGCATTCGCCGCTCATCCCGATATAACTTGCTGTTATGTCCACGCACCCATGTCCAATCTTGCAGCATGCCCGATTTCGGTCAGAAATTGGTCGCGTCAGCGATCGAGCATGCTCTTGGTGGCACCACTTCCGATTTGATAATTATCGAATGGCATGGTCAATCGGCTGCCAAGCCGAGAGATGTATGGGCACCTCAACACTTCCGTTTTGTTGCTCAAATCCCACTGAGGACATGTTTCGAGTTGTATCCTTCAGGTAGTCCTGCTACATTACCCTGAACATCTAGAAGCCATTGTGAAGTTAATCAAAGAGGTCTCCTTCCTTCTGCTGCACTCTTGATAATGTAGGAAGATAGGCAAATAAAAGTGCATTATTGCTCACTGTGCAAACGATAGTCCATTCGCATGGAAAGGAAAACCTGAGCGCTGTTTAATGTCACCATATCACCTAGTTGTGATACATTAATCCTCCATAGCTCACCCTTGATACATAAAAGAGAACGGCGCTCAATGCAGACAGTCTGGATTTCCAGCCAGACGATATATCTGTCGTGATGTAACTCGGACGTAACAGGCAGCCGACTGTGCCAAGGTTACATGGGACTCGTGTCAGAGATGAAGATTGTTTTATTTTCCATGGGAACGATTCCCAGACTACACTGAAGTCAGTTCAAGGATGTTATGGCAATCTGTAAAGTGAAATATAGAATAAAGATTATCATTATTTTGTTCTTGTCTTTTAAAAAATATTATATTTCAGCCATTGCTGAATTCAGTGCACTCAATGGAAGATGACCAAATTGTGCTTGTCGCCCAGAGACTGGGGCCATCTTCAGGTCAAGGTGATTAGGGCGCCTGTTTTAGACTTCAGGCTAGGTTCGCAGTGTGAACGCAACATTACGACGCAATGCACCAAAAAAGTCGCAACGCACCTTAACGCTGCATTACCATCGCATACAGTAGATACAGTGAAGCATACAGGCGATGAAAAGTATGTTTCCCTGTATCTGTTAACGCGTGCATCACACTGCAACAGTGCGTTACAATAAATGCAACATTTACAACGCAAGTTTAACGTCGCACTGTGAACGTCGCATAGAGTTAACATTGCCACGCTTTAACCTGCATTATAATGAATTTATAACGCTGGATAATAATGTCCCACTGTAAACCTAACCTCAAAGTCATCAAGGTCTAACAAGAATAGACTTTTGTCTGTGTTTGATCACTAGGGGCCTGTTAAAGGACATCTGAGGTGAAAATAAACTGATGAGAAAAACAATTGTATCTACCCTCCTTCACCTAAAAATGACTTTTTTTTTTTTTAGCTACGCCACAGTTTTATTTTATACTGAAATCTAGTTTTTACGTTTTTACTGTTTCATTGTCTTTGCTCAATGACACCTTCATTGAAGTATGCTAGAGCTCAAAGCTATAGATTATTGACCCTTTTTATCTCTTTCCTGCTCTCAGAAGCCATTTACTGACAGGAAAGTATTTTACGGCTGTAAATACTTATCAGTGAGGGTTAAGCTGTAGTCTGACCCGGTCAGAAACTGTCACTTGCATACCTGATATTTAACTCTTTCAAGCAAAGAAAGAAAAAAAAGGAACACAGCCTAGTTTGTGTGCTAAGCACTGTATATACACATGTCTATCTCATCATGTCACATGTCACTTCGGTGGGCCTTTAAGCTATGTACTCATCACCCGATGGGTCCAGTGACATCAGCTTGACGACGAGCATGCAGCGATTCCTCTTCCTGCTGGCGAAGTTGCACGAACGAGAAGTCAAGCGATTGCGGTACTTTCACTGAGTCATCTGGGATCTTAAAGATCCGCCGTGACGGTCGTTACCGGCGCACTTTGCTAAACGTCACTTGTGTACCTGTACTCACATCACAAGAATGTGGAAACAGTCATTGTGAAAATAGTCGGTAAAATCGTGTGGTGGGTATGGGCCTTAAAGAGGAGCTGTTAGGTATAGCGTCTCAGAGAAAATAAACACATATATCAGTAGCTAAAGATTGGCTGTACTTACATTACATATGCATTTCACTGTCCACGTTTGGATTTCACAGAATTTGTATATAGTATATGCAGAGATAGATGCTCCTGACAGCTCATGGCAGGCTCCATGTTTTTCTGTCAAATGTGTCGTCATGTCCTGCCTGCTTCCTGATCACAGATAAGCTGGTACTTGAACAACACAGTGTGCAGTGAATATTAATGAGCCATGTGGCTAGGAACAATAGCTGACTCCTGCAGAGTACTCTGCCCCGAGATTTATCAGTGCTACGCGCTGGAAGGATTAGAAGCTGCTGTAACGTCTCATTAGCAGCCGAGGGGAGGGCCCCAGAATGCTTTGCAGTTTAGTATGCGGCTTGCGTCCTTATGGGTCTATAACAGCCTTTAAGATAAGCACACATCAAAGGTAACTGAGATTTTTATCTTCACTAATGGCTTTTGGGCTTCCTTCTAAACTGTTTAACACAGGAGAATAGAGGTTTAAATTAGCTTCTGCAGCCTGACAGTTACTCTTTAAAGAGAAACTCCAACCAAGAATTGAACTTTATCCCAATCAGTAGTTGATACCCCATTTTACATGAGAAATATATTGCTTTTCACAAACAGACCATGAGGGGGCGCTGTATGACTGATTTTGTGCTGAAACCCCTCCCACAAGAAGCTCTGAGTACCGCGGTACTTTTGGCAGTTTGTTGCAATGTAACAAGGCTCACAGACAGGAATTAGCTGTTTACAGCTGTCTCTAACAGTCAAAAAAAGCTAGCAGCAGCTACATAACCTGCCCACAGTAAAAATGTCACCATGTAATAAACGTCAGAATGTAAATCGGAAAGAGGAAAGATTTTACAATGAGCAAACACTGACTAAATCATTTATACATAATTATGGTAAAAATTAAGCACTTTTTTTTACATTATTTTTAATGGAGTTCCTCTTTAAGTGTTTGCTGTGGCTGCAGCACTGAGGCTGATTGCCCCAGCAGTGTGTAGCCGTCCCTATAGTCTTATTTCCCCAATGGTTGATAGGGATAATCAATGAGATGCAAACACTTCCGAAGTTGTGCAAATTTTTATGCAAATATATGCAGCTTGAAAAACGACCAATCAATTTAAACCTGGGTTTAAATTGATTGGCCCATTTTCAAACTGCATACATTTGCATAAAAAAATTTGCATAGTTTCGGAGGAATTTGCATCTCATTGATCACCCCTAGTGGTGGGTAGCCCTTTCTGTTGTCTTATTGCTCCATTGGTGTGTAGCCCTCCCTATTGTCATTTTGCCCCAGCAGTGTATAGACCTCTCGATAGTTTTTTTGCACCAGTGCTATGTAGCCCTCCATATAGTCTTATCGCCCCAGTGGGTCATAGCCTTTTCTATAGTCTTATTGCCCCAGTGCTGTGTAGTCTTATCTCCCCAGCAGGGGTGTAACTACAAATCATGGGGCCCCCCCAAGAAATCTTTGGGCCCCCCAATGTTTGCGCCCTTTCCCTTGCCTATCCCTGGTGACCTTCACAGCCCATCCTGCATGTCTGACCATTATAATCTTCACACCCATAACCACTGTAGCCACTAAAACGCAGTGCTGTAAAAGGAGATGTGGATGCAGCCGGCGCCACCATAGGCCGTAATAGGAAATACGGCTATAACGGCGCTCACTGAGTAATTTGGGCGCCGTCGAAAGACAGAGCAGAAATTACTACAAAAACACTGTAATTCAGCCCCCAGCGATAGCTGGAAGCCGAATTATATCTTTCCCCACTATCCATGGTGGCCTGGAGGGGGAATAGTAACTAACGCCGCCGGGACTTGTGCAGGAGCAGGGTGAGCCGTTTTATGGCTTTACCCTCCGCCCAAATCTCCCGGCATCTGATTCAAAGGTGTGCACTAAAAAAACGGATCTGAATTTCAGGAAGGACCCCTATATCAGAGGGTGTGAAGAAGTAGTTTGGGCCCCTTACAGCTCCCGGCTCCCCTATGGTTGCATGGGCTGCTCCACTATAGTTACGACCATGCCAGGGGCTTAGCCCCCCCCCCCCAAAAAAAAACACGATAAGGTATCTTTGTGCCCCAGGAGCCAACCAGCATAGGGAGCCAGAGATACCTCCCAGAGTTATGTATTCCCCAGGTATAGGTAGCCACAGTATAATTAGTATGTGTAGCCAGAACGGAGTGCAGTATAGGTAGCCAGATTAGCCCCTCAGTATACCTAGCCAGTTTAGGCTCCAGTATAAATAGCCCCCGTATAGTTAGCCAGATTACCCCCAGTTTAGGTAGTGCCTCCCTCCCCCAGGTATAGGTAGCCATATTAGCCCTCCTCCCCAAAGTATAGGTAGCCCAATAAGCCCCCCCCCATATGAACACTAAGCAAGCATAGTGGTGGAAGAAAGTGACATGTCTCACCAGTCTCCACTGATTGTCCTTCCCTCCAGTGCTCTGCTTGCTACTCTGCAATTCAGGGGGCCCGCCATGTGTCTCCATGAAGCCTGCTGTGGACCCCATTATCGCTGACCGAGACCACCATGTCCCCCATGGCTACGGGCCCCATAGCAGCCGCTATGGCTGCAATGATTGGTGATCCCTACCCCACTGCCAGCAGCTGCAGCCAGAAAGGAGTAGAAGCAAGCTGTACTGCACCGACAAGCACATTTTGCTTCTATGCTCTATACTGTTTATATTCACTTATCACCCTGATTGCCGTTAGAGTTGGCCTTGTGCAATCTTTGGTTTAGCTGGGCTTTAAGGATCACATTAAATGAGTATTTATGGCATTCCCTGGAATATTTATACATAGTGGCGTTACAGCGCGTTCCTTGCGGGGTGAACGGTTTGCTGTTCTGCGAGTCTTCCCGAAGCTCACACTGACAATTAACCAAGAATAATAAAGCTATCGCTGAGTAAGTCTAAACAGAGTGGCCCGGGCCAGTTCTGGGAGAGGTCATTGTTCTGCTGGAAATGTTTTCCTACTCCGGCAGCTGAAGACGTTCAGAGGGATCCACGTTGGAAGGTTGGAAGCGGAATCTTAGAGCGAAACCAAACTGAAGAAAAAGTTCTGGATGTGGAGCTCAAACAGCCCTGATGAGGATTGGTTCTGACAGCTGAACCTTATAAACCTTTATGGTCAACATTGTAAAGACGTGTTTTTACTGGGCGCTCGGAAATATTACAACACATACGGTTTAACATGCTATGCTCCTTTAGAAAACTTGTGCTCATTGGAGAATATGAACCTGGCCTAGGTTTATTTGCTACTAGGAAGGAAACGTTTGCACCCCTTGCCTTGCTCATACCAGACCGTAGTGAGAGTGAAAGCAATTGGCGGTAATATGATTGCACTTGCAGTGTGAATGTCTTTTTAACCCATAAGCAGCTTCAATAGAGTTTTTCTTGTTTGAGATAAGTGCATTGCTTTTGACTTCAGTGGGTAGAACTCGTTGTGCTGTAAATTCTTGGAATGCTTTGATCACTCTCTACTAGCAGAAAATATAGAAGCTGAAAGCAGAAGTTTTCTGTTATTGTCTCACACTGCCCCCTAGTGACATGTCACCATAAATACACATTACAGCAGTACTAATAATAAGAAGCAGGGAAATGTAACAAATAAGAAATAAAAAAAAAATTTGCTAAAAAAATTGGCCTGAAGAACTTACAAGCCTCTGAATAAATTTCTGTTTAAGGAGTTAGAAGCAAATCTGTAATAAAACTAGATTTATGAGAAGAATAAATGTATCCGTAGGACTAATCTTAAGTAGAACTTTGCTGGAGTCTCATATTCTTATTTTAGGTGTAAAGGACAACTGAAGCCAGAGGGATATGAAGGTGGACATATTTTTTTTCCTTTTTAGCAATTTTAGTTGCCTGGCAGCCCTACTGACCCTCTGCCTCTCCAAACTTTTGCAGGGGGGCCCAGTGATTTGAAGTTACGCCCCTGGTTTTGTGGGTAAACTGCATGGGTAAAAATCGCTGGAAAATCGTTGGAAAAACTCTGTAGATTGTGAACAGGCCAGCGCTTCTAGAGCAATTTACCAGCATCCTATACTTAAGATTGAAATGCTAATCGCTCAGAATCACTCAGAAAATGCTGCAGGCAATGCGTTTGCATTTCAGCAAATTGCAAAGTGCTTAGGGCCTGAGTCCACTAACGCAGTTGTACTCAGTTGTGTCCGCTTTTCAGCATCTGTAACATTCATGTGTTGCTGAAAAGCAGACACAACTGCGCACAACTGCGTTAGTGGACTCAGGCCCTTAGATGAGAACTCTTCCAAGCATTTTTCAAAACTGAAATCGCTTATAAAGCGCACAAGTGTGAATGGGCCCTTTTTGCCAGATTGAGACTTACTATTGAGACGATTGAGACTCACTATTGGGACGATTGAGACTTACTATTGAGACTTATCATTCTCCAAACCTGGTGAACAGTGGGTAAACAAAATTATCCAGCAAACCTGTCCAAAGGTTATTAAAATTTCCTGCTAATTGGGAAAAAAAAAGGTTTGCGTCTTTCACCTGGGTCACTCATCTCAGGCCGTAGCAAGGATTGATGAAAAGTTCACGAAATAGTGATTGTGGGATAGCATTTGATTGCACATACCTACAGTGAGAATTTTTTTTTTACAGTACTCTATTTGAGCTGCAGTTGCCATTGAAGGTGTGTGTTTGTGTTGTGCAATCCTCAGTCACTACACTTTTATATGGTGTAAATTGGGGTGGCAGCGTTTTTGCTAACGAATACCAAAACAATAGGATATATTCAGGTAGTCAGCATTCAGTGCATGACACTTTTAATGGTATTTTTATTTAATATTTATACAGCATTGACATCTTATGCAGCGTTGTACAGAGTATATTGTCTTGTCACTTAAAGAGACACTGAAGCGAAAAAAATATATAATGATTTGTATGTGTAGTACAGCTAAGGAATAAAACATTAGGAGCAGATATATGAGTCTAATGTTGTTTCCAGTACAGGAAGAGTTAAGAAACTTCAGTTGTTATCTATGCAAAAGAGCCACTGAGCTCCACGACTTTCAAAATCACAGAGAGCTCTGTCTTCTGAAGCTTATCTCAACTGTCAGTCATGGTATTTTTTTTTCTCTGCAGAGGACAGGTCAAAAGTTCACAAGACTGCTCTGTAAAATCATTTAGAATGCTGAGTAGTGTGTAAACTGAAAATATTAGAGAATGATGCAATGTTATAAAAAACACTATATAACTGAAAATAAAAATATGAGAATATTTTCTTTGCTACTAATGTTCTAGTAATTATCCGTACTACACAACCAATCCATTATATCATCATTTTTTTCCGCTTCAGTGTATCTTTAACTGTCCCTCAGAGGGGCTCACAATCTAATCCCTACCATAGTCATATGTCTGTATTGTGTAGTCAAAAATATGTATTATAGTCTAGGGAGAATTTACGGATAAGCCAATTAACTTATCTGTATGTTTGTGGTATGTGGGAGGAAACCGGAGTACCCGGGGGAAACCCACACAGGCACGGGGAGAACATACAAACTTCGTGCAGCTAGTGCCCCAGGTGAGATTCGAGCCGGGAACCCAGCACTGCAAGGCAAGATAGCGCTAACCACTACACCTGCGTGCGAGACACTAGCAACGTGCAACAATGGCTTTGTTACGCGGTATTTATTAAGTTCAGGCTATGTTTGTCATTTAGGCCCTTAGTGTTACCAGATTCTTCCTTGCCTTCTAATTTTACAACAGTATCCTCCTTTAATTAAACTGTTGGTCTTTTGTAATTCTTACTCCTTTAGCAATGGTGGAGACTTAGCAGGATAAGGATGTGCTGCTGCAAATGACAAGTTATGTTTGCAGTAGAACTTGACCATAGTTTGACATAAAAGGCAGCAAAAGGAAACTTTAAAGTCAAACTTGGTGCCAGCGTGACCCCAGCAAATGCCGGCGTGACCAGCATCAAAGGCTTTCCTGTAGAATGGCGTCTGGAGGCGTCCCGCGCTCCCTTTATGAAAGGAACGGCATGTAGTGGCCTCACACTGACAAAAGTGTAAATCCAGACACTGTTATGTCACAATCTGAAAACAAGTTACATCTGGAGAGTGTGCATTGGAGAGGGGTAGAGAGATAGGTAGAATGTTAGATGCCAAGGAGCATGTTCTCAACAGTAAAATTATAATTTTTTACCAATAATTTTTTCACTGATGTAACGCGTTTTGCAAGTAATGCAGTTGACGTTACTAAGCTAACACAATGCGCAATGCTAGTGTAACAATAGTTATGCAAGTAGCATAAAGCCCATTATACTAGCAATGCAAACATTACCTACGTCAGTTGTGTAAATACAAGGCCCCCATTATCCGGAGCTCAGGCAACCTGAAGTCTCAACTAACTGACATTCCTGAGGGGATAACGGTAACAGCCTCGGGCCGCCCATGATGCAGGGTGAGGCAGGTTCCTCAGGCGGCGGAAGTGGGGGAACAGCACCTGCCTGGCCGTGGGTGGGAGGGTCACCGAGCTGAAGGGGGTAGCAGCCAGGAAGGGGGGCAGTCGGCACAGCGGTGGGGTGGGGGAGTCATACCTCCCTCACCTTGGTCCCTCCGCCTGCTTTCCTTCTCCAGTTATGTGTCAGGCAGCAGGCGGAGAAGTAATTACTCACCTCTTCCTTCCGCGTTCCAGCGCTGCGTACCACCACTCGGCACTTCCTGCAAAGCTGCCCCCTCCCCAAAGCTGTGCCTGCTCTGCCCCCCCTCCTTCCTGCCTGCTCCCCCCTCCAGGCTACCTATACTGGGGGCAATTATATTACCTATCGGGGGGGGGGGGAGATCGGTTTACGGCATCCTCACAAGTTTGCCTCATGTGGCAAAAAGGCTACAGCCGGCCCTGAATGGGAACTTCGTTTTGGTGGTTTTCTGAGGTATTTGCAGGCGTTAAAATACTCACCAAGCCTCTAGCGACGTCTTGTAACCTTCCTGTAGTTACTAGCAGCTTCTGGCGTCTGTGCACGGCTCCCGGTGTGGGTCAGGAGACACACTGACTTCCATGCACGGAGGACACCGAAATGCCACTTGGAGTCCACTAGGAGCAACAGGGGGGCTACAAGACGTCGCTGGAGGCTCGGTAAGTATTTTTGTGTGTGTGTGGGGGGGGGTTGTGTTCAAGTAACAGGCAAGCACATGTATCCAGCATCCAGCGATTCCCGCTGGGGCCAGATAATCAGTGGCGTAGCTAAGAAGCTGTGGGCCCCGATGCAAGTTTTACAACGGGGCCCCCCCCAAGCACTCTATACATAAAAATTGATACGGTACACCAAAACCTGCGCATGGCAACTACAGTGCCAGAGGTGCAAGAAGGGGGTGGGGAAAAGGTTGTTAATGATTACTACTATTCAAAGTATCTATAGAAGTTATTATGAGCACAGGGCCAATAGAGAGCTAATACTGTAGTTGTGGATGGGCCGTCCGGGGCCCCTTTGGCCCAAGGGCCCCGATGCGGTCGCTACCTCTGCAACCCCTATTGCTACGCCCCTGCAGATAATAGAGACTTTGCTGTACCATTAAAATTACTGTGTGCTGTGTACGACTGTACGTATGGTAATTTTACTGTATGTATACATGCCTCCCAACTTTTTGAGATGTGAAAGAGGGACAGTTAAGCCACGCCTCTGCAACACCCCTAACCACACCCAGGCACACCCCTAGTCACGCATACCATAAAGATTTCATGAGAAAAATATGTTGTTTTATAATTTAAACCACACTGGTCCTTTCGATCCTGGTTCATTTTCCTTCAGATTAACATATGAAAATAAGAACTATACCAATGTAAAGGATGGGAATAAAATTTAGAGTCATTTTTTTCAGTAGAAAAATATATTTATTTACATCAGTCCTGAAAGAGGGACAAATGAGGAAAAAGGAGGGACAGAGGGACAGCGTTCCCAAAGAGGGACTGTTCCCTCCAAAAGAGTGACAGTTGTGAGCTATGATGTATATGCCCCAAGTTTCCTCAAGTAATTGCCGACACAAGTAGTTTATATTTTTTGTCTGGTGATCAGGCCAGCTCCGCCCATGATGCCAAGTGAGGTGACTTCCTGGGGCAGCAGGAGTCTGGGGTCAGCACCAGGCAGAAACAGGAAGTGAAGAAAGTGCCTGGCCCACCTATACTGGGGGAAACTGTACCTGGCTAACCTATACTGGGGCAACTGTACCTAGCTACCAATACTGGGGGCACCTATACCTGGCTACCCACCTATACTGAGGGTGTTTTTTGGGGGGCTCACCACAAATTGTCTGGTGTTGTGCGGTCATTCCAATTCGTGGGGGGGGGGGGGTGTCAGGGCATCCTCACAAGTTTGCCTCAGGCAGCGAAACAGGTGATACACTTGTTGGTACTTGGCTTGGACACCCCGGACCAGTGTGAGGACTACACAGACACCTGTGTTTTTATTACAATCCAAACCCGAAGCTGCCAGGAGATCCTGTACAGAAGCAGCCTGTTCCAGGAGGCAGAATCTAATCTCATCATTCTCTCTCTCTCATTACAGGCTGTTCCCTGATCGGGACAAGAGGACATTCATGTGCTCTGTAATTTGCAGAGCAGAGCTTGCAGCTTACAATCACAAGGAACTGTCATCTTCCAAATTTCCTGTTTATCCAGAGTGACATTTAACCTGACTGTACCAAGAAAAGTACTGTCACTGCAATATTCATATTACATGCTGAGTCAAGGAAACGGGCATTTAAAGGGACAGCAGCTGCTGGCCACGGAAAGGGAAGTTCCTGCTGGAAAAAGGGTTAGCCAGATTCTGAAGTGCTTTAATAGTATGAAAGACGATTGTTAAAAAAAATAATTCATTCTCTTCCTTGCCCTATAAGACTTTCCCCCAATTTCAATACTGAACTTACTTCTTTAGAATCACTTTCTCCTATCCAGGGGTGTAACTACAATTTATGGGGCCCCCGAGCATAACTTTGACGAGGCCCCAAAAAAATCCCACCCTTTCCCTTGCCTGCCGCTGGTGACCCTCACAGCTTGGGGTCCACCATGCAAGAGTCATAGAACATCATAATAATCATCACACCCATAACAAGTGTAGCCACAAAATCACCTGATCTAAAGGATGGACCTATTTATCGGAGGGAGTAAAGTAGTAGTTGGGGCCCCTTACAGCTCTAGGCTCCACTGTAGTTGCAGGGGCTGCTCCCCTCTAGTTACCCCCCTGCTCCTCCTATCCCATTGACAAAAGCATCACTTAGAAGCAAGGGCCCCACTGTGAGTTGCAAAATTGGCCCCCTCAAGTGCTCTATACACAATAACTGATATTGAAAACCTGAATCTTCCAGGGACGGTTGCAGAGCCAGAGGGATGTAAGTAGGTACTTTGTTAAAGTAAACCTAAGATTAGGGATGTTGCGAACATCAAATTTTGGGTTCGGGAATGTCGAACTGCTGCAAAAGTTCGAGTTTGCGTGAACTGGGCGAATCGCCATAGACTTCAATGGGCAGGCAAATTTAGAAACCTACAAGGACTCTTTCTAGCACAAAAGTAATGTCAGAGGGGGATCCAAAAATCACGGAGTTGATGCCGAGTGGGGTTTTAATCCCTAAATGGCAGAAATCACAGTACATTCCTACATTTGAGGGCTGCTTTTAAATGTCCAGAGTGGTAATGCAAGTGTTATGCCTGCTTCACACTGACAGACCAAACACCGCGTTCTAATTTCTTCCATAGTCATATTTTTATGCTCCTACCATGATGAACCAGGAGAGGAACGGGAAATCTCTATAGGACTTCCACCTCCTAAGGTAAGTATCTGTTTTTTGATATTACAAACGCTTAAGGTTACTTTAACAAATTGTGTATGTAAATAATTGTCATGGTTGTGGGAGTGCAATTGGGAGGAGCACGCTATGTGCAATAGTTTGCGACTGACAACATAACAGTGAATTGAACACTATCAAGTTCCAGTGTATCAGCTTGTTTGATTAGCTTAGAAAGCAGAAAGTAAACTTTTAGGCCACGTTCACACTTGCGTTTTGGCAAGTAAACGGACCGGATCCTGATCGGATCCTGATCAGATCAGGACCTGATCCTGATCAGAACCGCATGGTTCCGATCCGGATCCGGTCCGTTTGTATCAGGAATGCATCAGGCTGCCATCCGGATCCGTGGGCAAAAAATAGTGAAATTTAAATAAAAAAATGTTGGGGTCAGCAGAAGGTGCACCTGGTGCACCTGTAGAATCAGGTTCCTCCGCTGTAGGCCTCACCTCCACCTCCGACATTCTGCCAAACAGCTCCAGCACGTCTGTCACTGCTGCTCCACTCCAGACATGCTTGGCCCATGTGTCCCCATCCAAAATGGCCGCTTGGATACGCATAGGAAGTGGGGTAGAACGTCAGGTTTTTGTAGGCAGTGTGTTCTGTGCCTTCCGTTCCCCATTGGTTTCTGTGTTCCGGATGGTGCTGTCAGGCTCAGGTCCGGCTCCGGTCCGGGTACGTGGGCCGGAGATCCGGACCCAAAAAATAGCGCATGTTGGAAAAGTGTCCGGAGTCCGGATCCGGTCCGGCTCCGTACTGTACGGAACGGACACGTGTGAACGTCCGCATAGACTTTGCATTGCTATGCGGAACGTACGTTCCGTTTGTACAGTATACGTTCCGGACAGATCAGGAAAACCGGACAGGGAACGCTAATGTGAACCGGGCCTTAGAATCCCCTGTTTTTCTGCAGTGTGTGTTTCAGTTATAAAAGTATGGAAAATGTACTGGTAAGGGAATGTTTAGTTACAAAGGAGTGTATGCACTAAATTGCGTATTCAGAATAACGTGCGTAAAGTCTTACCACATGATGTGTACAGCGGAATGCAATTCATCACATGCAATACGTAATGTGCGTAATCACATGCTCTACTCATGGGGCTTGTTTCACTAAACCGTGATAACTCATATCAGGGCCGTTTTGCACATTTTCGCACGCAATCTCGAATTTTTGCACGCAGTCGCAAATCTTCATTTGAGAAATTTGTGATTGTACGTGAAAATTTGCGATCGCGTGCAAATGCGAAAATACACTTAAAAACGGCTGTAATTTTGAGTGAAAATTCAGGACTGCGCGTGAAAATTTTAATTTGCTTGCAAAAATTTGCGAGTTTAGCGAATCAAGCCCATCGTGCTCAAGACTTTACACACGTTATTCTGCTTAACGCAGTTTAGTGTATAAACCATAAAGTTCTGTCTCACAACCCTAGGCTGAACCTGTGCAGAAGCTTCTAGTCAACACTTCATCTCACCAGTGGATGGTGAATTTATATTTACACTAGTAAATTTATCACAAGTGGCAACATCTTTACTGCTGGCAGGTGCATCATTCCGAAATGTTTGTTTGTTGTATGTCCAAAGTGAGCAGAAATAACACCTGGCTTCCCAGAGTACACTAGGGCAGAAGGCTGCATAACAATGGAATTGGGGGGGCTACATACCAATATATGCATACATTTGAAAACGCAGCGTGGGCATAATTGAAATGTAGTGTGGGCGTAATTGGGCATATGTGTAATAAAAAAAAATTGTAAAATGGAACATTTTATAGCGGTAGCATTGAATCGGTAAATTTACCAATATTCTACAATTTATTTTATATAGTGAAATATCTGCAATATTTGACGATATTTTTCTATTACCTAACAAATCCCTACTCTGACAAAGAACCCTCGCCACTGGCAACTAATAACTCCCCCCCCCCCCCCCCCGGCTACTAATAACCCCCCCGGCCACTTTTACACCTCCCCAGGCAACTAATAACTCCCCCGCACTGCGATAAAAGATGGTCGCCCGCTAAATAGCGAGCACCGAGGCTGCCGCTATGGGAACTAGGGCTACTACTAGGGCCCACTATTGGTAGCCCCAGTTCCCATAGGGGGCGGCCCCGATGCCCGCTACTAAGTGCAGACCCATTTTTGGTTACGCTACAACTAGCTGCTCCGGCAATATACAATAATACATAAACTAAGTACCCACGATGCGATTTTCTCAACGATTTTCTCATCGACCAACGTTTTTGTGAGCGCTGAGCATTCGTTACCACAATATTGCGATGTGGGTACAGGCGCACGACCATGCAATGTGGCTTAGCATCGTAATAATGACCGTCAGGGCAGATCATATCGCTAAGATCCCCGATGACTCCTCCGCAAAGTACCGCAATCGCTTGAAGTCTCGTTCATTCCCAGGCGTGTAGCGTGGCGTGACATCGTGTGTAACCGCTGACAAGAAGAGGCGTCACTGAGGGCCGTCGTCAAGGGGGCGTCGCAGGACCCGCGGATCGGGGGGGGGGGGGGAAACAGCTATAGATATAGGAAGTGTTTCTTAAAGAGAACACGAGGTGGGTTCTGACAATGCTATCTGCACACAGAGGCTGGGTCTGCCTATACTGCCCAGCCTCTGTTGCTATCTCAATCCTCCCTAAGTTCCCCCTGCACTCTGCCGTCCCCCATAAATCACAGCTGCGCTATCGACACGCAGCGTGTCGCAGCGGGCTGTGTTTACCTATGTAGTGCCACTCTCGCCCACTCCCCCCGCCTCTTGCATAGCTCCGGTCCCTGCCCGCGTCCCTTCCCTCCCCGCTGATTGGAGGGAAGGGATGCAGGCGGGGACTGGAGCTATGCAAGAGACGGCGGGAGCGGCAAGAGTGACACTACATAGGTAAACACAGCCCGCTGCGTGTCGACAGCGCGGCTGTGATTTATGGGGGACAGCAGAGCACAGGGGGAACTAAGGGGGGATTGAGATAGCAACAGAGGCTGGGCAGTATAGGCAGACCCAGCCTCTGTGTGCAGATATCATTCTTAGAACCCCACCTCGGTCTCTTTAAGCTGAAACCAGGATAATTACAGTAATGTCATATTGGGCATTCTGAATAATATATTACATTCTTCTATATGTCGTTGCAGTGCCTCTGTAATTTAAATTTAGTTCAGTTATGTGTATAATTAGGTGACAGTTAACACATTACTCTGCATGCCTTTGCATTGTTGGCAAATAAGTGAAGCCAGAAAAGTCCTTACGAAATTAGATTAAAAAAAAACCTTGTTGAGTTGAGGTTACGGTTCCTTTTCTGTCTTCACCCTGATTGGGGTTCCTATTTCCAGAAATTATAAACTGTGCTAGAATTTTGCACACAGAGTGAACGTTCCCAGCAGTCAGCATTGCTCGACTCCATACAGAGGCGTCACTACTCGCTTTACACGTGGCTTGGCAGGGACACTCAACTTTCATAAGAGGCATCTGCTCTACGAGAAAATGTGACATTGTATAATGAGACACTTTTATATTGAGCCACTTCGATATAATCAGGTTTCCATTCCAGTGCGGGAAAAAGTTCCAGGAAAAACAGCCCGCTCTTCTTGACAGTGAAACTCTGCAGAGAGGAACAAAAGCATTTTATGGGGTTTCTTTTTTTTTTTCTTTTTTTTATTTCATTATTTGTTATAGCTTTTATCATGTTATAACTTTTAACAAGAACAAGCAATCAAAATGTTATACAACAGCCTCCAAAGTTAAAGCAGAACTCCGTATCCATAACTGCTCTGCCCCCGGCCTTCTGTCACACAGTGGCGGGTAAGTGACCATGGAGCCATTATGTTCTGCATGGATCACCCAGGCATCACCTAGAATGGAAATGGACAGTCCTCAGTGGCATCACTAGGGCAGAAGTGCACTGATCTTTTCTTGGGACTAGACTGCCAGTCTGCCACACTGGCCAGGCTGGAGGCAGCTAGAGATGGCAATGCTCAGGAGAACTCATGGAGAAACGTGTGATCAGTTTGATCAGCTGATAGATTTGTAAGGTTCTGATTTGCTGTGATGACTTCCTGATTTAACACATGATCATCACCAGCAATTTAGAACCTTACAAATCTATCAGCTGATCAACCTGATCACATGCTTCTCCATGAGTTCTCCTATGCATTGCCATTCCTAGAAGCAGCAGTGATTCTAAGTCCAGAAAGGCTGTCTGTTATGACTCAGGTAATGGCGAGTGATATGTGCTGCTGCCGCATCACCTGATTCAAACATCATAGTCCTTCCTAGCTTGAGGTATGCTGCAGATGGGAGGATGCACATGCAAGTGAGCTGAAAGGTGAGCATTTTTTAGGCACAAATGAACACCAATATTTGGGGTACATAGCACCTATTTATTGGGGGGGGGGGGGGGGGGAGGGTTGTTGTACATCCATGCTCTTTAATTTTGTTTGAAGACATTCTGCATAACTATTATGGGGTAAATGCAACATAATGATGTTGTTTTGAGAGGCAATCAGGCTAGTGTTTTTGAGGGGTTATGTACTATCTAATTATGTTTGTGGGTACATGCTGCTTAATCATCTTATTTGAGGGATATGTTGCTTAACTATGTTGTTTGAGGTACATACTTCCTAATTATGTTTTTTTGGAGGATATGCTGCTTAATGATATTGTTTGGGGAACATGCGGTCTATGTTGTTTGGGGATATGACCTAAAGTTCTGGCTTTACAGTTTATCATTGGGGTCTCTGTTCCTCCTATCCATTTCAGGGCATAGAACAGATCTTCCCACCAGTGATGATCTTCACAGGATACTCCTTACTAGGGAAAGTTTCAGGATTTTTAAGTTGGAGATTTCTAACCCTGGTAGACTCCATGCTAAAGGAAGGCCATACGGGATTAAAAAAAAAATTTCTATCAGAAAAATGTGACCGATTGTAATGATCTGGAGGCGATTTCCTCAGTCAGCACACACCAAGTGCGGTGAAGCAGATGGAAATCCCCACAATCACAGAAGCAGAGTACCCAGTATATATTTGTAGAAGAGAATTCCAACCAGCAGGTGGAGCTGTGGAGTACAGAGGAACAAGTCCTTTGTACATCCACAAATGCCAGATTGAGATTGCACGATGAAGCAATACTAGGCAAAATAAACAAGGTATTAACTCAAAAGAAAGCAAGAACAGAGACAGACTATATGAATGTCTACCAATCTAGTTGCCTCCCAGCTACGGTAGACATATCACAACAGAACAGACTAGAGAGAGAAAGCCAATCGCAAGAGAGGCGATTGCTATCAACAACACAAGACAGAGCAAAGACAGAGCATGAATTGAGTAAAGGAAGACACAGCAAATAACTACAATCTGAACGCCAAGGAAAATAACAAATGAACTAACTAAACGCATTCACCGCACGTTATGTGCAACAGTGACAAGCGCGTTACTAGTACGGTCACCGCACGTTAAGCGCAACAGTGACAAAACGTACCAACCCTGACTAACAAATGAACATGGAAAACAAAGACAAACAGATAGTGGGAACGCTTGCTAATTGGTTGCCCAACACCAGACAACAGCAAGCGTTCGTTCCAGACAAAACAGACTGAAGGAGTAACCAGTAGCAACCGCTGCCAAGGTTATACTCCAAGATACAGACATGGGGGAATGCTTGCTAATCGGTTGCCTAACACCAGACAACAGCAAGCGTTCGTTTCAGACAAAACAGACTGAAGGAGTAACCAGTAGCAACCGCTGCCAAGGTTATACTCCAAGACACAGACAAGGGAGATCCACCACCTCTAGAGCTAGGGCGAATGCGATCTAGGAACAGGAATGAACGATTCACTATCAGCCACCGCAGGAGATAGTACAATCTCAAGGACAAGACAAGACAAGACTAGGCAGTACAAATAATATACAACCTGACTGCACTAGTAGGAGTGCAAAATGCACTCCCCAAGAATTAACTACACTAGAACATTAGCAACAAGATACAAAGAGGCTGAGGCTCTAAGGTTAGTCTCACTAAACAGAAACTATGATGAGCAAGGAATTCTGGGAGGAAGTGACATTTATACTGAAAACCTTCAAAGGAAGCAGACAAGCAGATTGCAAGATAAGTGAATGAGAATCAGACACTACATCAGTAAGCCTCTCGAATCCTGCAAAATGACAAAAAGGCCTCTTTTCCCTGGACTGAACTGTGCAACCTGCATAGGAAACCAAACTGTCCAGGGAAACAAGGCCAGCAGAACGGATTCTGACACCGATTATTCCCTTTGATCGAACAAATCTGAAAAACGGGCGAGAACCATACCTGAGTGATCAATTTTTCCAAAAATCCAAAATCATTGAAACATGTGTCCCCTACTGCCCTGCATAAATGTGCATAGGTAGGAGAGGCGCGTGGGGGGGGGGGGGGGGTGCTTTTTAATTTTTAGATCATTTTTTTCATAATTTACTTCATTTTTTTTCTGTGACTTATGCAACCTTTTTTTCACAAATATTTATATTATTAGGGAGAGGTGGCAGTGCTTCCCAAGACAGGCTGCATCTAAATGACTAGCGGCATAGATATGCTGCTAGTCTGCTAGTCATTCAGGTGCAAGGTGTGTATTTGCCTCTTGGGGGCTCTGCACGCCTCTGTTGGTAGTCATTTCAGATGCAGCCTGGTTTAGGAGCGCTGCCAATTCTTCCTTGTTGTCCCATGAGTTCTCCTAGACATGACAATGACACCTGTCTCACCATCTCTACAACCAAAAGAGGTAAGAATCTGCAATAACATTTGATGACACTATTGAAAAAAAGAATGAATCTCACACTGTTTTCCCTTCATACAAATTTGTTTGATAGCAAGGTGTGCAGTATTTTCTGACCCTGGCACCATCTTCTTTATTCTCTCAAAATATTCTTAATACTTTAACATTTTTGCTTACTTTGTACGCTGGGGAGTGGCCAGACAGAGGTCACTCGGGGTCAGTGACAAGCATTGCTGTTTCCTCTGCAGATAGAAATCTTTCAATGTTTGGCTCTTCAATCTTGCAGTAGGCAGTTTTTAGGGATGAGCAAGTAAGCTTGTCATGTTCTTTTCCTGAAATCTTGCTTCTTCGCCTTTTCTCAGATAGTAAAATATGAATCAGTTCAGAGGCCATGGTCAGCCTTCACTTGATGAGGAGGCCTTTTTGGATTGAACTACATCCCAGTCAGTAGCTAATACCCCTTTTCCCATGAGAAATCTTTTCCTTTTCTCGAATAGATCATCAGGTATGTGTGTATGGCTGATATTGTGGTGAAGCCCCTCCCACAGTGTGATGTCAGGACCTAGGTTCTGACATCACACTGTGGGAGCCTTGTTGTATTGTGGGAAATAATGTCAGTTTCCAACTGCCAAGCAAACCAGTATCGAGTGGATGGGGTGCATGGGGTGTGTACACCTAAACAATTACTGTGTCCACAGGTTGCTATCCCTTAGGTGACAGTTCAGAGCCGAGAGCTCTACAGACATATGGTTAGTCTACAGGCTAGTGATGTGTCTGTTTCTGTAGTGAGTGGAAAAGCAACGATGGCACAACGCACAACAAAGTGGCTTGAGTGGAGGAGAACAATGCGTTTGGGGGTTGGTCATAGCTGTCGCTAAAGATCCAATGAGCCAGGGCTCCTGTGCACACATAGATTCTCAAATGAGACAGTCCTGAACATCCGCCTCGGCAAAAAGTCATCTAGTGTGTATACTTAGCTTTACTCCACACACTAGTGCTACATGACGGGATGGTTGGCTTAAAGGGGTTCTGTGTGTGTGTGTGTGTGGGGGGGGGGGGGGGGGTTGAATATAAAAACAGACACTTACTTGAGGCTTCTACCAGCCCCCTGCAGCTGTCATGTCCCCGCGCCGTCCTCCTACGATCCTCGGTTCCCCACCGCCGGTCCCGGTCTGATATCCATCTAACAAGACGAATAGTGCTCGCTTCCGCGCGCCTCATCGGGAGCTTACTGCGCAGGCACCGGCGGCGGGGAACGGTGGATCGTTGGAGGACGGTATGGAACATTACAGATGCAGGGGGCCGGTAGAAGCCCCAGGTATGTGTCCGTTTTTATTTTCAACATCCCCCCCCCCCCCTACACACACACACACAGAACCCCTTTAAAGTAAACCTGAAGTGGTCATTTGGGATACTTATGTCAGTAGAAGGAAGCCTCCTGATAATCCAGAGGCTTCCCCCATCACCCTCTACCTCACCGTTCCAGGTCCAGGACCCACAAGCTTCTCCCACAAGGGCTTGTCGATGGAGCATCCCCACGCTGCGCAGGTGCAGATGGCTTGCTTTTTCTGCTGAGCATGAGTGGCTGTGCTGCTGAGTAGGTGCAAATCATCCCACACAGCACAGCTGCAAGCGTCCAGGGGGTCCAGCATCCAGCAGTGGCCTGCAGCCTGAAGCAGGACATGGGAACTCCTCCAGAGGCTTCTCTCTACCAAGGTAAGTATCTTACTTTTGCCTACCCTAAAGTTACAGCTTCATTTTAAGTTAAAGCGGACCTAAACTCAGAACTTCCTCTCTGCTCTAAAAGATACGCAACAGCATAATAACCTTTAAACAAAAACATTACTTTGTTACAGCTTATACAAATCCTGCAGTAAATCTGCAGTGTGTCTACTTCCTGCTTTTATGGAAGCAGAGATAGGGTTAACTTCCTGTGTTTACAAATTAGCTGCTCTGCAGAAGACTGCCGTGATTTCTGTGCTGACACTGACACAGCTAAGAGATTAAATTACAGTTGTGATTAGTCACAGATGAGGTGGAATTAGACAGGCTAAACCCTAAATACATACGGGGTGGATAAATCTGCATTATCCTTGTGTCCTGTGTATGAGTTCAGGTCTACTTTAAGTACTATCAGATATTATTATATTCAAGAAAAATTATTTTGAGTTCATTTTTGCTCTGAAAAAGTATTATAAAAATGAGGTGAGAAGCAGTGCATTAAATCACAAATACACGAGGTTTCATGAATACAAAGTAAAAAGCTGGCTTGAAAAGCAGGAAAAAAATGAAGTAATCATTAAAAACTGCCCAGTGCTAGTTCTGAAGTCTAAACACAAAGTAAACATTCAACGTTCAGAAGAAACGTGCCATACCTTTGCTGCATGGACAGCCACTGGCCCTCGGTGACCTCTGCTTGGTTGCTGTCCAATCAACATGGTAAAAATGGTGCACAGTCCAATGCTGCATTCAGTGGCGCACGCTAAGTGAGGCCTAATCACTATCCGGGCCAACAATCCTACAGTGTTTATAATCTGTTGAGTAAAGTAAGCAGCCAAATGGCAGAGTCACAATAAATTTCTTCACACCTTGCTAGCAAAAATATTTGGTGTATCTGATCAAATCAGGTCAATAGGACGCCGCGATCGGCAAGTGTGTAAAAAAGGTAATTTGGGTCGAGACACAGCAAAACGGCGGCTGGAAATTTGGGCTCACCATTTGCCGCCATACGCTGTAATGTGAATTACGGCTATCGCGGTGTTCAGACAGTAATTTGGGTGCTGTCAAAAGTTGGAGCCCAAAATTACTTCAAAAACACTGTAATTCGGACGCCAGCAGCTGAATTGCATCTTTCCCCAAGTCCACAGTGGCCGGGAGGGGGAATTGTAATTAATGCTGCCTGGACTTTTGCAGGAGCAGGGTGAGCTGTTTTTCGACATTAACCTGCTCCCAAATTTCCTGGCACCATTTTTGCATGTATGTGATTTGGGCATCCAATGCAGGTAGTAGCCAACCGGCTGCTACATATTAATTAATGGTTGTAGATGATCACCTACAACTATTGTTTGCTTGGGTGCCGGGATTTCATGGTTGGTTTCAGGCTACTTTCCCACCAAGTCGTTGCATTTTAGGGGACGTTATGGTCGCATAACGTGCCCCTAACACAACGCATGGTGGTGTTAAAGTTGGACGTCAGGTTGAGCTGCGTTATGCAGCTCTCAAAGCAGCCGCTCCAGGTCAGTGATAGGAAGTCCGGATCTTTTTAAGGATTTAGATCATTTGAATCAGATCATTGAATCGTTTGAATTATTTTACTAGGGAAGCAGACTGGGTAAAATGACTAGCAGGACAGGACTTTCCCTGCACTGTACATTCTGTATGTTCCTGTTTCTTCCAGACAGACATCCACTGTGAACCGAATCTTTCATTGTGATGATCCGGATGAATCGACTCACAAAAAAGATCCGGATCAAATGAACGATTAGTTCATGGTCCGGACAACACTACAGTCCCACCACAAGTCTCTACAGTGCAGTGAATATTAATTAGCCATGTGGCTGGCGGCGGAGGAGGAGGGGAGACCTCCTCCTCCAACATTACTGAGCATGAAACCAGCCTTAGGCATTTACCAGGGTGGGGGGTATAAAGGTTAGGCATTAGTTGAGAGGGTTAAAGGGATCTGAGCAGTGATTATTGCTGTTTAGAAAAGCGAACTAGCATAGCTAGCATTACTAGCTGATGGTTGGGTGGAGAAGAAGATGGTTCGGTGTCATTCGCGGCGATCGACCGACACAGCATAGCGGCAGTGATACATTACCTGTCCGCTGGCGCGAGTCCCTGGTCTGTGCTGACACTTTCTCCGGCTGGCCTGTCTCCTCATTACTTCCTGTCTCCTCCTGTGACAAGCCGACGTTTAAACAGTAGAGCACCCTCTACTGTTTTTACTTCCATTATGTGGTGGTGGCGGGGAGGGGGGGGGGGGGGGGGGTTGTTCTTTTGGGGCATTTACTGGGGGGTTAGGGTTAAGCATTAGGTGGGGGGGGGGGCATTAGGCGTTCATAGCAAAGGGTTTAAATGAGAATGGGTACCGATTACTGCATAGTAAAATATTGGTAATTTTACTATTAGCGGCACCAACTAGCATCCAACTCCAGTGGTGGAGGCGCAATTTGTACTTCATCTGATACAATCCTTCTACCTACAGAGAGGAGTGAAATTTTGACAAAGTTATTTTTGCAATAAAATTGCATTTCCTATTTTCCAAAGACAATGAGGCTCGGGTCACACTATGGCCCATATGCAATTTACTTTTTCTCCTGAGTTTTCTCCTAGGAGATAAGTTCAAACTTTGTCAATAAAATGTCTTTTAATCCACCAGCAAACAAGAAAACACACAAAATAATTTTGATAGTACTTCTTCACCTTCCTTTTCAATTGCAAAATGCTGAAAAGTTATTTTAAAGAGATGATGGGCTCTTGTAAATAAAACTCCTTTTAAACCATGAGCATGCAAGACAATGCTCAAAATAATTTTGATATGACTTTTTCACCAACTTTTGGGTACTTCTTCAATTGTAAAATGCTTAACACGCAGAGACCCAGTGTTGTAATATTACAACATCACATTTAAGGCTAAAAAAAAAAACCCTCCCCCATTCTCTTCTTTTTAAAACCTCATGTACATTACTAATAGGACCTATTGTTCAGTTCTGCAACACTATTGGATGATTGAATGTATAAATAGGTCTGTTTATTTGGCCATGAAGTCATACAACTCTTTTGCCTGCTTTGGAGTATATCATCTTGCTGTTTTGGACAGGATACATCAAGACTCAAGTAAATAAAAAGTTTGAAATATTTTTTTCTGTGATAATTAACATGTGTAGAGCATGCAGATTTTGTAACATCATCAAATATACTGATATTGAGAGATTTGGAGATGGTTATTTCTATGTTGTAATTTTACAACAGTGGGTCATAGTGGTAGCAAGATTTTGTCTGCATAGTAAACTTGAGAAGGTGACAGTTTTCTTTGAGGCAAGGATGAAGGGGTTTGCATGACTAATTGAATAATTTGTCTACCTGATAAGAGTTGTGGAATGGAAAGTGTGAAGTTGAAACATGAAACATGGACTAATGCTGGGAATACACGGGTCGATCTGGCGGCCGATTAGCCGCCGGATCGACTCCCGCTGCGTCCCAGCTTGTCCGCGCGTGCACCCGGATCGATTCCCACTCGTCCCCGCAGGCGCTTCTTATCTCCCGCTCGATTCGCCGTTATTGTCCGGCCGCGGGTATCGAGCACGGAATCGATCCCCGCGGTGATCGGACACGTCGGATATTATCAATCGAGCCATCAGCGGCTCGATTGATAAGGGGGCATCGAGCCGTGTATGCCCAGCATTAGGGCTGGTGCACACTGAGCGGGTTTTCTCGCGTTTTTTTTTTACAGCCGCTTGCGGCTGTGGAAACGCGTGGGTAATGTATTTCAATGGGGTGGATCACAGAGCGGGAGGCATTTTGCAGAAACGCATACTCCCGGGGGGGTGAGGAATTTTTTGGATTGCGGAGGCGTTGCTGCCTCCAATGTAAAGTATAGGAAACACGCAAACCGCTTTGAAAAACGCCAGTTCAGAGCAGTTTTGCAGGTGTTTTTGTTACAGAAGCTGTTCAGTAACAGCTTTACTGTAACAATATATGAAATCTACTACACCAAAAACGCTACCCAAAAACGCAAAACACTAGGTGAAACGCTTCCTAAAAATGAGAAAAAGCGTTTCAAAAACCGCTTGCGTTTTGCGGATCGGTTTTTGGTGTGCACCAGGCCTTAATATCAAACCTGGCTGTTCCTGCCTGACAGGAAAGTCATTGGAACTTCCACAAATGCCTATCTCCTGCAGCCCTCAGACCTGCCAATACATATGGTAATTAATGACATTTTTCATTGTTTGATGCATCCACTGTAAACAGGCACCCAATTTGTACATCACAGGGTCCTGCTTGCAGACTTCCTAACCTTTTTGTGTGCCCTGTTGTATCAACTGTTATCCCCTGTTACCACCTGTTCTTTAACAGCTAATTTAATTAGAGTTTTTGTATACCTGTGGTTAGGTGCTGGCAATTAGCTAATTTGTTTAATTTATGTATGTCTCTACCTACTGTATAGAGCCTTTAGAGTAAATTCATGGGCCAAAAGGCCATTACCCCATAACAGCTTCCTGGTCAGCACACTATTAAACTGTAATATTGCCCACTTGAGCCATAGATAAACATGGACATTACCTTGCACATTCAGTTGTAACTGACAGCAGCTGATATATAACTGATATATAACTGACAGCAACTGGTATATTTCAGTCCTGACAATCTTGTTAGAACTGGAAGGGATCACTATAAGAAGAAACCGGTGAGCTTCTGAGAGGAAAGGTAAGGATGTAATATTCATTTGCAGCTACGTCATGTGCTTATTTTAAATAATTTTACTCAGTACAGGTTCCTGTTAAATACACCGACAGCAGAAACATAAATAACGACAGGGCAGTGCAGGCGATACTGCACTTGGAATTTACCGCCCTGACATGCCCCCTTTCTGCTTCTTGAATACTAGTTTCGGAAAATTTACCGCACAATTACCGCACGCACGATATTGACATGCGATGTCATTCATGAATACTAACTTCCGCTACATGCTTGCGCTAAATTACCGAACGCTGGATAAAGCATTCGGAAAGCGTTCGGTAACACTTGATGAATCGAGGCCATAGTCTGGATCCAGTGGTTTTTTTTATATGATACTCATTTTTTGTATTAAATTGATAATAAAAATTTATTTTTTCTTTATTATAGTGTTGTTATTGTGCATATACATGAACTTATGTGGGTCTTTATAAACTGTAAAGTAAAAAATAACTTTTAATTGTTCCTTACATGTGTTCAGAGTGTGAGTGATACTATTGAACTTCTGCTACTCTACAAGCCCAGCGTTGCAATTTTACAACATCCTCCCAAAAAGTTACTAAAATGTCAAAATAAAAAAAAAACACTGATTTAGGCATCACAAGCCTCCTATAACAACATGTGAAAGGTTGAAACATTTTTTTGAAGTTTTTTTCTATATTTGGGTCTCTGGGGGTTAAAGTGTAACTGTCGGGCATAAAATAAAAAATGAATTCTTGATTTTTATCTGGTAAACTAGTAATACGGATGCTAACCAGGCAATCCAAAAGTTAAAATCTCTATTACTTTTCTTGTTGATGAATGATCATTCCTCAGTTTACCTGACTCTTAGATGGTACACACAAAATTTGGTACACAAAAAGGAAGTTGCAGGGCATGCTGGGTTGTCCTTTTTTGCTTCTCTAGTAAAAAATAGAAGTAGAGAAGCAAAAGATGACAACCCAGCATGCCCTACAACTTCCTTTTTGTGTACCAAATTTTGTGTGTATCAAATAAGAATCGGGTCAACTGGGGAATGATCATTCATCAACAAGAAAATTAATAGAGATTTTAACTTTTGGATTGTCTGGTTAGCATCCTTATTACTTGTTTACCAGATAAAAATAAAGAATTGATTTTTGGTTTTATGCCCGACAGTTACACTTTAAAAGTTATTTTACAGAGAACATGAAATGTATCTCCTAGGAGATAACTCAGGAGAAAATGTTAATTGCATATGGGCCTATGTCAGATGCACAATAATGCGTTCACAGTGTAACATGTGAGGATATGCTGTGCCCTTTCCAGTGTCTGTCACATGTCCATAACAGGTTCACACTGAAACCCAAACTTTATTGATTGAGTCACCGTGGCATTGTAACCTTTTTTTGTGATAAAATCACATAGACAAAAAGTCTGAAAATATGTTCCACTTGTTCCAGCCTTCATCCAGCATCCTAGAAAACAATTGTGATCTGACATTTTCCAGGCTCTTGAATCAGAGCTGGCCGTGGGGCCGCCAAGCTTGGCTGTGTGTGTGTTTTTTCTGGTGTTGTGATTCAGACCTTCATTTCTGAGCACTTTCCACATTTTTTAAACTCTTTGCGGGCCAGCGTGGAAACTCTACATGTGCCCCTCGACTGCTGCCAAGGTCACAAGATCACAGTAGCTCCCATATATTTATCACTCCGAATGGAAGAGGTGTGTTTTTCAAAAAAAATAAAGTAAACATTGCAGTCTAGGCTCATTTATGATAACAACAGAGTGTAGATATCGCTTTCTTATCAAAGTTTGTTGAAAGACCCAGGATGGGATTACATTCAGTTGAGTGCTGCAGGCCAAAGAAGATGAACACTTCTGGCAATGTCTTGTAGAACATGCTAGAAGATACCTACAACAAGCAAGATGACAAGACCCTTCAAGCAACATAGAAGAAGACAACATGCAGGTGGCAGATCAAGATGGAGATCATGGAGAAGAACCATGCAAACTTTTAGCAACAAAAAGAACAACCTTCATGTGGTTAATTGCCTACAATTTTACAAATAAGGCAGATAGGTAGGGTGTCTACTGAAAGTCTCCTAATAGCTATTTATGTAAGTGGGGTAGCTAGGTGGTGACGTGCTTGTTAGGGGAGGAAACCAGGCCCCTTCACCCTATTATTGCAGCTTCCTCTTTGGGGCTTATCGAGGTATGCTTTGCAAATGGGGGGGGGGTGGATTTTCTGCCCTGAAAAGTACCCACTAAAACTTAAAAAGCCATGTACATTGGTATTGGCAAGGGGCGGAGATCTATGAACACTGACTCCACCTTCTTGCTAACCCAACCATCATGGTGGATTAATGCGCAAGTTAGGTCCGATTCATATGGGAGTTAGATGCAGTGTTTTTGGTGTGACAAAAGCGACATTTAAAAGTGATAAACCACCATTCCATTTAAATTAATAGAAGTGTTTTTTCCATGAAGGGTACAGATTTTCATGTCAATCACATAAAGGACATGATAGATCCCGCTGTTTCATATTGGATGCTACATATAGCATTCTAGATGGCTGCATTTGAGCGGTTCCATGCCTCCTTAAGGGGCTCAAAACATAATGCGACAACAGGAGCGCCTCTAAGTATTTTGCCGCTCCAGGCGAGAAAACCCTTGTGGTGACCCCTCATGAAAATAATCACAATGCGACAATGTTTCACCATAAAATAATTGGAATGCGACAATGTTTCACCATAAAATGATTGTAATGCGGCAATGTTTCCCCATAAAATAATTGTAATGCGACAATGTTTCACCATAAATAATTGTAATGCGGCAACGTTTCCCCATTAAATATTCGTAATGCGGCAATTTTTCCCCATTAAATAATAGTAATGCGCCAATCTTTCACCAGAAAATAATCGTAATGCAGCAATGTTTTACCAGAAAATAATCGTAATGCGGCAATCTTTCACCATAAAATAATCGTAATGCAGCAATGTTTCACCAGAAAATAATCATAATGCATCAATATTTCACCAGAAAATAATCATAACGCAGCAATGTCTCACCATGAAATAATTGTAATGCGGCAATCTTTCACCAGCAAACAATCGTAACGCAGCAATGTTTCACTAGAAAGTAATTGTAACGCAACAGTGTTTCACCAGAAAATAATCGTAATGCGGTAAAGTTTCACTAGAAAGTAATTGTAATGCAGCAGTGTTTCACCAGAAAATAATCGTAATGTGGGCATCGTTTCACCAGAAAATAATCATAATGCGGCAATGTTTTACCAGAAAATAATCAGAATGTGGCAATCTTTCACCAGAGAATAATCATAATGCAGCAATCTTACACTAGAAAATAATCGTAAGGGAACAAGGTATCACCAGAACATAATCGTAATGCGGCAATCATTCCCCAGAAAATAATTGTAATGCGGCAATCTTTCACCAGAAAAGAATCGTAATGCAGCAAAGTTTCATTAGAAAATAATCGTAATGCAGCAATGCTTCACCAGAAAATAATCATAACGCAGCAATGTTTCCCCAGAAAATAATCGTAATGTAAGCAGCTGTCACCAGAAAATAATTGTAATGTGTGCAGTGTTTCATCAGAAAATAATCATAATGTGTGCAGCGTTTCACCGGAAAATAAAGGAAATGTGGACAGCATTTCACCGGAAAATATAGTGCATCTGTACAAAAAAAAGGCATTGACTCACCTGCAGAAGACTCCTCCGATGCGCAGCTCCCCAAATGATCTGCCTGACACAGGCAGAAAGCAGGGCTACGGGAAGATGGTCCCCAAAGCCCTGTACTGGAAAAACAAATAGTCTCCAGTGCAGGGCTTCAGACGCCATCTTCCCGTAGCCCTGCTCTGCCTGCCAGAAGACTCCACAGCTGTGGGCTGCGGCCTGATGGACCAGGCACCCCTGCACGACAACAAAATATATCTAGTAGGAGTGCAACTTGGCCTTAGGTCAAAGGGGGATTGGCATAAGGTAAAGCGTATGCTTGTCGGAAAAGTAAGTTTTAGGGGAGCGTTTAAAGATATCACAGGTTGGAGAGTGATGAATGTATTGTGGAAGGGCATTCCAGAGTAGGGGTGAAGCACGTGCAAAGTCTTGTATACGTGAATACGAGGATGTAATTCTAGAGGGGCAATAAGGAAGGTCATGTGCAGATATGAGACTCCACTCACATCTGTCTTTTTTTCAAAGTACAATAATGATCTATTAAATGCAGATATGTATTCATTGTAGCTAGTAAAACATGCATTTACTTTCCTTATGTTATTCTTGCAGAAATTGCAGGAACACTGATAACATCCCAATGGTACGCTGGAGGCAGCAATGGCGTTGAGAATGGAACACTCCTCTTCCATATTCACCACCAGGATGGTGCACCAAATCTGCCAGGGCAAGAGGCCATTGAAGAGACAGCTGAGGAAGAGCTGAGGATACTGCACCTCTCTGTCATGGTCAGTCAGTGCTTGTCGCTGCATGCTCCTCTGACAGCTGGTTAAAGTGGACCTGAACTCAGCACTTCCTCTCTGCTCTAAAAAATAAGCAACACCATAATAACCTTTAAAGAAACACATTTCTTTGTTACAGCTGATACAATTCCTGCAATAAATCTGCAGTGTGTCTACTTCCTGCTTTCATGGACATATTGTTAACATCCTGTGTTTACATATTAGCTGTGTCTGCAGAAGACTGCTGAATTTCTGTGCTGACACAGCTGAGAGATCAAATTACTCTTGTGATTACTTAAAGATGAGGGGGGTTGGACAGGCTGTTCTCTCTAAAAACACACAGGGTGCATTTTTTCTGTGTTCCTTGTGTCCTGTGCAAGAGTTCAGGACCAGTTTAATAAGTGAAAGTAAAGGAGAAATGTTTCTCTGCACTCTACACTAGTGTGCCAAAGAGTTACATCTGCTGCCAGATGTTATCCACACTGGGAAACCTTGCGGGCCCTTTCACACTGGCGCGGCGCAACAAATGGCCGCACTGCTACTGCAGCCTAATGAAACCCTATGGGGAAGTTCATACTCCCCACGTTGTGGTACACTGCGCCGGAAGTCCTTAACCTTCTGCCGCCCGCATCACGCCAGTAGGCATGGCCGCGGCGGCAGCCCCAGGACCGCCTAATGCCAATTGGCGTAGAGTCCTGGGGCTCTGTTTTGCATGAGATCGCGCGCATGGTGCGCGCGCATCTCATGCTCGGAGCAGTCTCCGAGCGGCTATTGCCGCTCGGGAGACTTTTAGACGGCGACTGTGCAGCGCTGCGATGAGCAGCAGCGCTGCACTGGGGACAGCCGTGTGACACGGCTGTCCCCATGGGGGACAAGAGAGCGATCGGCTCTCATAGGCAGAAGCCTATGGCAGACGATCGCCATAATTGGCTGGCTGTGGGGAGGGAGGGAATAATCTTAAAGAAACAGGGGTTTTGAAGAAAAAAAAACAAAACAATAATATTTATTTAAAAAAAATAAACATGGGGGAGCGATCAGACCCCACCAACAGAGAGCTCTGTTGGTGGGGAGAAAAGGGGGGGGGGAGGATCACTTGTGTGCGGCCCTGCAGCTTGGCCTTAAGTTGTGCGGCCCTGCAGCTTGGCCTTAAAGCTGCAGTGGCCAATTTAGCTAAAAATTGCCTGGTCACTAGTGGGGTTTAGCTCTGCAGTCCTCAAGTGGTTAATGTAACACTAGCGCAGAACTACGTTACCGTGCGTGATCAGCAGCGAACTGCAGAGATCTGCGTTGGCCTGGAAGTTATGTTAGTGTATAGCAAAGCGGGGTTTTAAAAGAAAGTTGACGTCGCTGCGCGCATGTACCATGGCCGCTGCACTCAGCTGTTTAATGGTAGCTGAGCTCCGTGAGACGGTCAGGAGCAGATTTCATTGGCTCTCAACCCTGTGATCCCTGTGAGCCAATCACAATTATCACAGTACTAAAATTGGAAAAAAAGGCTCTGGTTCTTAACCACTTCAGCCTTAAGGACCCATTCACACTTGAGCGTTTTGCCGGCGATTTTGGGAAACCGCTCAAACACTAGCGCTTTTGAAAGCGCTAGTGTAATAAAACCCTATGGGCCTGTTCTTACTTGGGCGATTGGCGCAAATCGCCCAAAATCGCAAAACGCAAACGTAGTGTGCACTATTTTCAGGCGATTTCCCGGTGATCGCATTTCAGCGCTATAGAAGCGGTAAGCGCAATCGCGGAGAAATCGCTGCACTGATCATGGAAAAATCACTCCCGCAAAACGCCGGTAAAGATCGCCGGCGTTTTGCTCGTTCAAGTGTGAATGGGCCCTTAGTGTTTTTTCACCTTATGCATCTGAGCAATTTTCACCTCCCATTCATTCGCCAATAACTTTATCACTAATTATCACAATGAAATAATCTATATCTTGTTTTTTCTGCCACCAATCAGGCTTTCTTTGGGTGGTACATTTTGCAAAAAAAATATTTTATTCTAAATGCATTTTAACGGGAATATTAAAAGAAAAATTGAAAAAATTCACGATTTGTCAGTTTTCGGCCGTTATAGCTTTAAAATAATACATGCTACCATAATTAATACCCATGTATTTTATTTGCCCATTTGTCCCAGTTATTACACCATTTAAATTTTGTCCCTATCACATTGTATGGCGCCAATATTTTATTTAGAAATAAAGGTGCATTTATTTAGTTTTGCATCCATCACTATTTACAAGCTTATAATTTAAAAAATATTAGTACATTACTAATATTAGTAAATATTAGTAAATTAGTAAATATTATAGTCTTTTGACAGTTTTTTAACCTAATTAACAGCAACTGTGTGATCATAATTGTATAGTCATATGTGAATGTTAAAGAGTAACTGTCAGGCTGCAAAAGCTAATTTAAACCTCTATTCTCCTGTGTTAAACAGTTTAGAAGGAAGCCAAAAAGGCAAAACTGAAGTTAAAAATCTCTCTTACTTTTGATGTGTGCAGAACAGCAAGGCTGTTATTCCCAAGCTCTTAAAAGGACGAGAGGCCGCATAACAAACTGCAAAGCATTCTGGGGCTACTTCTCCCCACCTTTGGTCCTCCCCTCGGCTGCTAGTGAGAAGTTACAGGCTCATGTTACAGCAGCTTGTAATGCAGCCCAGCTCACAGCACTGAAAAATCACAGGGCAGAGTATACTGCATGAGTCCGTTATTGTTCCTAGCCACATGGCTAATTAATATTCACTGCACAGAAGTGTTGTCCATTACCATCTTTTTTGTGAGGGGAATCATCAGGAAGCAGGGAGGATATGACGACACAATTGGCTTCATAGGAGACAGACAAACATGGAACCTGCCATGAGCTGTCAGGAGCATCATTCTCTGCAAATACTATATAAAAATTCTGTGAAATCCAAACGTGGACAGTGAAATGCATATGTAATGTAAGTACAGCCAATATTTAGCTACTGATATATGTGTTTTTTTTCTCTGAGACCTTATACCTAACAGCTCCTCTTTAACAAGAATAACAGTGGGATACTTTTATATTTTTATATATTTATATAGTATTATCCAACTGTAGCGCTTATCTCTAGAAATTTACATAATAGTTCAGACCCTTAGGTAACTATTTAGGTTTTTTTTTATTGTATTTTTTTAAAATTAAAAATTTTATTCAAATATTTTTGGTTGTGTGGGAGGGTAACAGTTAATTTTAAATGTAAAAATCTCTATTCATTTTAATAAAAACGTATGTAGATGTAGTCTTTTTTCTTTTTTTGGCTTCCTGTAAGCGTACTTACAAGAAGGCCCCATCCACACAAAACGCTGGCGATTTTTCCCGTGAAATCGTGGAAAATCACTGAACACTGCAGTGATTTTGCCGCGATCTTCTATTGCACTGAAACGCAATCGCCGGGAAATCACCTGAAAATGGTGCAGGCAACGCGTTTTGCGTTTTTGTCCGTTTTTGCAGCGATTAGCGCAAATCGTCCGAGTAAGAATGAGCCCATAGGGTTTCATTACACTAGCGCTTTTAAAAAGCATTAGCGTTTGAGATTTTTGCCGAAATCGCGGTAAAACGATCTAGTGTGAATGGGCCCGAAGTGAAGAGGGGATGTGTAACAGAACAATCGCGGCCTCTCCATAGAAGCCAGTGATTGTTCTAAGGGACTTAGATCAATGAATGGGAACTGCTTTCCTATTCATTGATCTCCGGGCTAACAGGCGGCCCGCGCACCCCGACGGTTCTGGCCCTGCGAGCCCCAGCGGCTCCATTTTTTCATGGACGTAGCTCCAACGTCCAGCATGCATATTTGGACGTAGGAGCTACACCATGGAGGCTAAAGTGGTTAAAGGGCCAGAGCCTGCAGGTCCCACCAGGGTTAAAGCTCAAGTGGATTGCAATAGTCAATAGGGCTGGAGTTTGCAAACACAATTGCATTTGTGAATCTGTTTGACTTGCACATTCGCAATCACTTTTCTGAAAGTTGGCTGAAATTTGCCAAGGGTTGAAATTAAAATGTAAGAGACAAAGAACAAAAAAAGCCAGCAATCCCACACACCAAAGTGTAAACCAAGCCATCTGGTTGGCAAGCGTCACACACAGTCATCAAGTCCCCCTTTTAAGATGGCCACTAACAGTCCAATTTCTAGAAAAAAATCGTTTGAGCAATCAGATAATTCTGATCAGAAGAAAAATCGTTCACTACACCATCAACGAACCACTCTTTGCTTCTTTCAAAATGTGCTTTACCAAGCAAGGCTTTTTTACTGCACTCTGACATAAAGATCTAAAGGTGGCCACTAATGGTCCAATGTCTAGCGAAAAATCGTTCGAGTGATCAGAAATTCAGATTGGATTGGTTGTAAATAATCTCCATTAATGGGCACAATCGATTACAAATGATTATAAAAATAGTCATCCGATTGGATTTCGTCATATTGAAATTTGGATTTTCTTGTTGGTTGTGATAGATAGGAAGCAAGGAATGGTTCATTGATGGTGTAGTGAACAATTTCCCTTCCGATCAGATTTTCTGATAGCTCGAACGAAGTTTCGCTATAAGTTGGATCATTAGTGGCCACCTTCAGAAGCCTTTTGCATACACAGTACTTACTGTCATGATCACTGCTGCAGCAGGTATTGCTGGAAGTAGTAGTGCTGCAGCTCAGGCAGTTCTGATCTCTTTCCATGCAAGCTGCATAGCTTTGTCTGCCTTTCCCTGCTGTCAGCTTGTGATTATCATTCACCTGTGTGGGAATCTGCATGTCTGCTCCCATTGGATGACCTCAGTATAAAGATCTGCTTCCTGCAGGACTCCTCAGGTTTTCATAGCTTCAGTTTAAGCCTGTCTTCCTGTTGCTTCAGCCCCCGATCGTGTTTCTTGTTCTAAAGATACTTTGCTGGTCTTTGCATCATATATTGGTTCATTGCCAATATATATGCATACCAGCACGTTTATTATTTTCCGTTTCAGAGCTAAGTTCTTCAAATTTCTTAAAGGAACAGGAACCATAATTAACAGTGTCATACTTTCTGGGAATCCCCCCCACAATGGGGATTGGTAATGGGGTTTTCATAATGTAAGGCTGGGTGGTGTATTCTCCACAGTCAGCATGCAACGCATGAGCTGACGTGGAGGAGGTACACAAACCAGCACAAGGAAACAGGCTATCCCTAGTATAGTGGAGAGGAGGACCGACTCCAAAAGGAGATTGTGGCGCACGGAGCCGGTGCAGATCCGACAGCCACAAACAATACTTTCGCGATAACGTCTCAGCGCAAGGCAGCGCTGAACGCATAGACCAGAACTGAGGAGATCAGGACAGGTAGACAGAATGAACGCTTGCTAGCTAGCCGCTACTTAGTGACAGCAAGCGTCCACAACAAGACAGACTGGAATGAGGCAGCCAATGCGTTGCAGCGATGGCGTGCCTCACAAAGACAGGACAGGATAGTCAGGAAATAGCAGGAACAAGATAGATGAACGTAACACAGACAAAAATACAATAGGTATGTTTTCCTAGCGTATTACAATTACAGCTATCAATGAAACTATTTGTAACATCTGACTAACATATGTATATATCGGCTATAAACCGATATATGACATAAGCAGGACACTGACTAGGACTGGAGTAATACAGGGAACAGGACTCAGAAGGATTCGCTATCTCTTCGCAGAGATGAACGCAATCCACAAACAGTAACAGAACAGGATTCAGAAGGATTCGTTATCTCTTCGCAGAGATGAACGCAATCCACAAACAGTAACAGAACAGGACTCAGAAGGATTCGTTATCTCTTTGCAGAGATGAACGCAATCCACAAACGGTAACAAAACAGGATTCAGAAGGATTCGTTATCTCTTCGCAGAGATGAACGCAATCCACAAACAGAACCAGGAGCAGGGTAACTAACTCAGCACGGGTGATCACGATACGCGCAACCTACCAAAACGTGCTGAAAAGCTGACTAACTGCACACAGGATATAAACAGTTCGTGTACGTATACATCAGCGACACTGATGTATCAACGTAACACGAATACAAGGAAAATAATAAACGTGCTGGTATGCATATATATTGGCAATGAACCAATATATGATGCAAAGACCAGCAAAGTATCTTTAGAACAAGAAACACGATCGGGGGCTGAAGCAACAGCAAGACAGGCTTAAACTGAAGCTATGAAAACCCGAGGAGTCCTGCAGGAAGCAGATCTTTATACTGAGGTCATCCAATGGGAGCAGACATGCAGATTCCCACACAGGTGAATGATAATCAGTCACAAGCTGACAGCAGGGAAAGGCAGACAAAGCTATGCAGCTTGCATGGAAAGAGATCAGAACTGCCTGAGCTGCAGCACTACTACTTCCAGCAATACCTGCTGCAGCAGCGATCATGACAGTACTCCTGGCAGCAGGCCAATCAGCTTCCCCTTCAATTGTTTGCAAAAATGATCAGCAAGCAGAGAGTGTTCCTGATAATTTTCCTGCAGCTTTGAATAAATCACCAAAGGCAGCAGGGTCTAAGGCAAAACGCAAACGTTCTAAGAAACGTGTCCGATCTGCAGAGTCGTTATCCTTAGCGACTGAGACCTATAATGAGATTCTGCCATTAACAGATAATGAAATGCAATTGTCTTTCAGGGGAGTTAAATGGACTTATGAAACTACTAATGAACTTTCATCCCTGGCTAGGGAAAATAAAGATTTTTGTTTAAAAGAATTACTATCTGAGTATGATTATGAGGAGATATTACAGAGTATTGAACAAATCAACTTATTTGTGAACCAAGGGAAGTTTGCATACACTACAGTTCAACACTTGCTACAGGTATTGGAGATTCTTAAGAATAAGGAATCTGCCAATCACCTGCTAATTAACCCAATGCATGTCCCTGCCACAATCATATCTGCAAACTGTGATCAGCCTGAATGTTTCGCTGTTAAGTATGCATGGGATCCTCCATTCGACAGGGGAGAGATGGAAGCCCTGCTCGGTGAATGGAAGAATGATTCAAGTTCATTTTGTCAATTTTACAGTGCAAAAAGTGAAATGGTATTGAATGCATGCATTAAGTCGGCCTATAACCTAATAGAGACTGGTGTGTGTAGGTATGACTGTGTGGCTCCTTTGATTGATGTGTGGGAATTGATTTTGGATGATTTTTATGTGACTCCGAATTCGCAAATTTGGCGTTCTGACCCGCCTGCTTCAGCACCTTTGGCTGATTCAGCAGGTGATTCGGAGCTCTTTTTGTGTGAAATTGAAGTTCCTGCAATTCCACCCTGTACCATGGATAACTCAGTGTTACTTACCAGTAAAACAGAAGCCACTGATACATTCTTAACCTTGCCCTGCGCAAATTTCTCAGCAGAGAATCCAGAGGTCCTGCTGACTTCCGAGTCCCGCCTAGCCAGTACGCATGACTCTTTGTTTAGTGAAACAGACATCAGAAAAATCTTGCCTGCCTCTGCAAACACTTCTGCAGAAATTACCTGTGTTAATAAAGTTCAACTCCTGTCTGATCCAGCAGATGTCAATAGATGCATTACATTATCTTCTGAGTCCCAGCAATCCTGCCTAGAAACCTCAGAACCCCAGCATCTGAATTTCCCAATTTTACAAATGAATGGTGATTCAGATGCGCAAACATTGTGTCTTGATCTTCCTGTTTCTACACCTCGCTCTAGTATCGTGAATAGCTCAGAGCATCTGCTATGTGAACCTGAAATCGCAGAATTATTACCTTGTTCAGAAAATGTTCCAGTAAATTTGCCCTGTACCATGAATTGTGCAGTAGATCTCTCCTATGAAGCTCAGGTCACAGAATCCTTATGCTGTCCAGTAGGTGCTTCCATAGTTTTGCCCTGCAATATGGACTGTTCAGTGATCCTGTCCAGTGAAGCTGGGGTCGCAGAGTCCTATGCTTCACTCAGTACTTTGGATACTTCAAACCCTCTAGCAGAAGACTCTGAGGCACTGCTTACCTCAGTGGGTGTTGCAGCAATATTCACTTGTTTAGCAGCTGTCTTAGAATTAAAGTCCACTCTAAATAAACTTGATGAATCTTTGTCTAAGGAAGCAGAAGTCATTGAAATATTGTCCTTGTCAGCAAGTGTCTTAGATACCTTGCCCTGTACACAGTCTGATTTAACCAATATTGTGGAGTCCCTCTCCAGTGTTGTAACAGCCGAGGAACTCCAGCCCTGTCCTCTGAATGTTTCAGAAGTCTTGCCCTGTAACATGGATAATTCTGATTCTCTGGTCAAAATAACAGAAGTCTCAGAATTTCAGTCTGATTTAGTAAGTGTTCCTGAAAACCCGCCTGGTATCTTGGAAAATTCTGATTCTCTGGCCGGTGTGGCAGAGATTCCGGAGTTCACTTCCTGTCCAGGGAATTCCTCAGATTTGCCTAGTCCAGTGGGGGTTTCTGCAATACTGACTTGTTCTGCAGCCCCTCATGAGCTCCAATCCAGTGTATTAGATGGGTCTCTGTCCAGTCCAGAGGAAGTTGTGGAGTCCCTATCTAGCTCAGTTCATACATCAGAAGACTTGTCCTGTCTTGTTTATGCCCCTGAACCTGATTTGTTAATAACCTTGCTAGAATCAGAGACATCCAAGTCTGTTCCTGCATTCTTTAGTGAGAGTCCAGTGCTTGTGAAGTCTAGTCATGATAAATTTTTGTCCAGTGCTGGTTTCGGTCCTATCTTGGCTGACCCTGAGGTTCACAGTTCCTTGACATGCTCAGAGGTTTCTCTTGTGCCAGTGTGCACAGATGTGCTTTGTGTGCCAGAATGCCCAAGTGTGTCTAAGGTGCTAGCATACTCAGATGCTTCCTTAGGGGAGACATGTTCTGATGTTGCCAGTTTGCCTGCATGCCCAGAGATGGTTCTGGTCCCTGAAAGCCCTGATCTTGATGTTTGTCCTTGTAACCCTGACTCAGGAATTGCCATAGGTTCCATGGGGGTTCTTGATAGTTCTCCATGTGAGCCTGAAGGGCGTTCTAACCTTTTGGGATCTCTTTGGAGCTTTAAAGTGTTCTGGGAGATCTCTGAGGAAGCTTGTCCTGGTACCTTGGACTGGTTCAACAGTGGGTTTTGTGTTGGTAAAGACAGTTCCGGTGGGCATTGCAAAGGCTTTGGCATTTTTGGACGGTCCCTGGAAGGCAGTGGGTATCGCTCAGAGAGCTTCGGGGGGCTTTCTTCTGGAAATCATGGTTCTGATGGGTGTCACACTGAGACTTGTAGTACTGATGGGCATGGTTCTGTAGGTTCTGGTTCTGATGGGTCCAGTCTTGTGATGACTGATTCTGGAATTTGGTCTTGCCGGGCTGTCCCGGTCATCATGAATTATCAGTTAGGTTGTCTCCTTGGGAAGGTCAGTTTTGAGAGGCATCTGGTATCCGCCTTTAAGGGCGGGGGTACTGTCATGATCGCTGCTGCAGCAGGTATTGCTGGAAGTAGTAGTGCTGCAGCTCAGGCAGTTCTGATCTCTTTCCATGCAAGCTGCATAGCTTTGTCTGCCTTTCCCTGCTGTCAGCTTGTGACTGATTATCATTCACCTGTGTGGGAATCTGCATGTCTGCTCCCATTGGATGACCTCAGTATAAAGATCTGCTTCCTGCAGGACTCCTCGGGTTTTCATAGCTTCAGTTTAAGCCTGTCTTGCTGTTGCTTCAGCCCCCGATCGTGTTTCTTGTTCTAAAGATACTTTGCTGGTCTTTGCATCATATATTGGTTCATTGCCAATATATATGCATACCAGCACGTTTATTATTTTCCTTGTATTCGTGTTACGTTGATACATCAGTGTCGCTGATGTATACGTACACGAACTGTTTATATCCTGTGTGCAGTTAGTCAGCTTTTCAGCGTTTTGGTAGGTTGCGCGTACCGTGATCACCCGTGCTGAGTTAGTTACCCTGCTCCTGGTTCTGTTTGTGGATTGCGTTCATCTCTGCGAAGAGATAACGAATCCTTCTGAATCCTGTTTTGTTACCGTTTGTGGATTGCGTTCATCTCTGCAAAGAGATAACGAATCCTTCTGAGTCCTGTTCTGTTACTGTTTGTGGATTGCGTTCATCTCTGCGAAGAGATAACGAATCCTTCTGAATCCTGTTCTGTTACCGTTTGTGGATTGCGTTCATCTCTGCGAAGAGATAGCGAATCCTTCTGAGTCCTGTTCCCTGTATTACTCCAGTCCTAGTCAGTGTCCTGCTTATGTCATATATCGGTTCATTGCCGATATATACATATGTTAGTCAGACGTTACAAATAGTTTCATTGATAGCTGTAATTGTAATACGCTAGGAAAACATACCTATTGTATTTTTGTCTGTGTTACGTTCATCTATCTTGTTCCTGCTATTTCCTGACTATCCTGTCCTGTCTTTGTGAGGCACGCCATCGCTGCAAACGCATTGGCTGCCTCATTCCAGTCTGTCTTGTTGTGGACGCTTGCTGTCACTAAGTAGCGGCTAGCTAGCAAGCGTTCATTCTGTCTACCTGTCCTGATCTCCTCAGTTCTGGTCTATGCGTTCAGCGCTGCCTTGCGCTGAGACGTTATCGCGAAAGTATTGTTTGTGGCTGTCGGATCTGCACCGGCTCTGTGCGCCACAATCTCCTTTTGGAGTCGGTCCTCCCCTCCACTATACTAGGGATAGCCTGTTTCCTTGTGCTAGTGTGTTTACCTCCTCCACGTCAGCTCATGCGTTGCATGCTGACTGTGGAGAATACACCACCAAGCCTTACACTTACAAGCCTGTTTAGAGACGTGCTTTGAATGGGGATAAATACCTTTCACCATTCTACTGCAAAGCGATAAAAGCAGCATAATCATTATAAATTGGCGAGTACGACAAATAAAGGACGCACAGTCACATAGTTAGTAAAATATTGTAATTAAATATCGATATTTTACTATAAAAACTTAAAATATCGATATTAAATAGCAATATTTTATTATGGCCAAAACACAGTGACTGCCTCGGCTACCCATGTGCTCCCAGACCTTCCATCCTGTGGCAAGTTCCAGAGCTGAAGTCCGCTCGCTGCTCAGCCAGCCATGTGGCTCCTGGCCACCGCCGCCGGAGGGGTCTCTGCAGCAGCTCTGGGTCCCGCTGCTCAGGCAGAGGTGCCTGTTCAGCATCCGCCAGCAGCAGCATGTCAGAGCTGCAGCCAGAAATCCCCGGTGCAGAGCCAGCCTCCAGCAGCAGTCGCAGGTCAGAGCCGCAGCTGGAAATCCCCTGTGCAGAGCCAGCCTCCAGCAGCAGCATGTCAGAGCCGCAGCCGGAAATCCCCGGTGCAGAGCGAGCCTCCAGCAGCAGCAGCAGCAGGTCAGAGCCGCACCTGGAATCCCCTGTGCAGAGCCAGCCTCCAGCAGCAGCAGCATGTCAGAGCCGCAGCTGTTTATCCCCGGTGCAGAGCCAGCCTCCAGCAGCAGCCGCAGGTCAGAGCCGCAGCCGGAAATCCCCGGTGCAGAACCAGACTCCAGCAGTTCCAGGTCGGGTGGTCCATCTGCAGGGAGAGCTCCGGGTTATCGGTGAGTGCGCAAATCTTCGGGCAGGTAGCGGGGCGTGGGCAGCAGGGAGAGCTCTGAGCTCCAGGTTATGGGTCAGTGTGCAGGTCAGGTGGTCCATCTGCAGGCACAGCTCTAGGTTATCGGTGAGTGCGCTACTCTTCGGGGAGGTAGCGGGGCATGGGCAAATGTAGTAAATGGGCGTCACTGTAGGCACCTATACAAAAAAGCTGTATTTTGGCGCATGATATATAGCGGGCACTGTATCAGCTGCCAATAAATATATAGTGAGCGCCCAAATTCCGCTCTGGGGCCAAAAGACCGATATTTTGTATTGGTGCCTATGGCGGCGCCCCTTTAGTCCAGTTGCCCCATGCACACTTTTTTCCTGCTCTGTTCATATTCTTGCAAATAGCTGGAAAAAAATTCACTGCACTGAGAACATTTAGATACCAATTGTACTTAAACTAAATACTTTTCCTGTCTGTGTGCTAAAAAAAACAAACAAAAAACAAATAAAAACCTAATGGCAGACGATCCCCTCTGGCAGACAAGCAGCATTATTATTACAAACACTATGGCTGCCTCCATATTATTATTAATATTAATTTATAAAGCACCAACATATTCTGTGGTGCTGTAAAAAGTAAGAAACAAACATGGGGTACATAATAACACAGACAATGGAGTATACTAATATAACACATACAGAACTGGTAATTACTGTGACAAAAGTAACATTGTGAACAAAATGTATAGCAAATTCCAAGCGGGGGTGATCAGAATCTACAGCCAAACGTAATTACGCATCGTACTTGTAAAGCAAAGTTTGTAAATTACGCTTACGAATTTACACGTAAAAATCTACCTCTATGTGTAATTACGGCTGTTACATGTAATTCACATGTATATTGCAAACTCACTTGATATACGCTTACAAAAATACGTATTGTCAAGGGGAATTTACGCAAACAGTTGCTGAATGCTCTCTGTTAAGTTCGGTTTACGAGTAATTGCGTAATTTTATGCGTAATTACGGTTGATAACCGGAGGTGAAAGCTGGTTACATAAACATAATTCAGCTATGCGTAATTGCGGAATATGATGGTCGGAAATGCCAATTTCCGATTCCGCGGTAAATCCGCATTCCGCCATTGCCAAATACCGATTCCGCTTTCCGCTACCAATTTCCGCATTCCAATGCGGAATTTCCGCCGGAAATAGCGGAAATTCCGCCCGACTTTAACATCGCTTTTCTCAAAAACTATAAGGTATTTTTGAAAACTTTTTTTTGCATCTTGCTCAGGAGATTCTGCTTAATAAACCCTGAAAATTTGGTGTTTCTAGGACTTACGGGGGCTTTACTATTAACCGCTAAAGTCGGCGGATTTTTACTGTACTGTATATGCAGAAAATAGGCAGAAAATCCGCATTTTACATTACAGTAAAAATCCGCCGACTTTAGCGGTTAATAGCAAAGCCCCTGTAAGTCCTAGAAACACCAGGGTTTATTAAGCAGAATCTCCTGAACAAGATGCAAAATAAAGTTTTCAAAAAGACCTTATAGTTTTTGAGAAAATCGATGTTAAAGTCGGGCGGAATTTCCACGATTTCTGGCGGAAATTTCCGCGATTTCCAGCAGAAATCCGCCTAACGCACTTGCATTACCGATTTCCGCATTCCGATGCGGAAATGCAATTTCCGATCGGAATTTCGGAAATTGCATTTCCGTGGAATCCGAATGAGCATCCCTAGTTTTGAATGCAGGACTAGCATTAGCAGTTTGAGTTAAGAGGTTATTATTATTATTATTATTTATTGTATTTATAAAGCGCCAACATATTACGCAGCGCTGCACAATAGATAAATGGGTTAACATACAAGGTAGAACATACAGGAAACTCCCAACAAAACAAGATCATGCAAATGATGGATAAATGATGGATATATAAATCAGAAAATTCTTTGGAAGCTGGGTGGACACTGTTGTACAACATATTGTTAAAAGACAAAAACTGTGAGAAAATGTATATTCAAAACCTATTACTGACTGCACAGTACTACTCAACTTGGGCAACTTGGCTGCTGTAGCAGGCCGAATGGCTGAGTGAGGAGGAAGGGTGTGAGGACCACGAGGGCCATACAGTACAAGCCTAAGGTGGCTGGAAGAGGCCTCAGGTACCTGAAAGAACAGACTTTAATTTCAGCTCTGGCATCCTTTAATGTTAATCAGCTTTATATAGATAAGTATTTTGACCACATCATCCTCTTTATGTATGTTGTTTTACTCCAAGCTGCATAGGCTCGAAAGCCTGCTACCAATTAAGCATATTAGGTGATGTGCAGCTCTGTAATGAGAAGGGGTGTGGTCTAATGACATCAACACCCTATATCAGGTGTGCATAATTATTAGGCAACTTCCTTTCCTTTGGCAAAATGGGTCAAAAGGACTTGACAGGCTCAGAAAAGTCAAAAATAGTGAGATATCTTGCAGAGGGATGCAGCACTCTTAAAATTGCAAAGCTTCTGAAGCGTGATCATCGAACAATCAAGCGTTTCATTCAAAATAGTCAACAGGGTCGCAAGAAGCGTGTGGAAAAACAAGGAGCAAAATAACTGCCCATGAACTGAGAAAAGTCAAGCGTGCAGCTGCCAAGATGCCACTTGCCACCAGTTTGGCCATATTTCAGAGCTGCAACATCACTGGAGTGCCCAAAAGCACAAGGTGTGCAATACTCAGAGACATGGCCAAGGTAAGAAAGGCTGAAAGACGACCACCACTGAACAAGACACACGAGCTGAAACGTCAAGACTGGGCAAAGAAATATCTCAAGACTGATTTTTCTAAGGTTTTATGGACTGACAAAATGAGAGTGAGTCTTGATGGGCCAGATGGATGGGTCCGTGGCTGGATTGGTAAAGGGCAGAGAGCTCCAGTCCGACTCAGACGCCAGCAAGGTGGAGGTGGAGTACTGGTTTGGGCTGATATCATCAAAGATGAGCTTGTGGGGCCTTTTCGGGTTGAGGATGGAGTCAAGCTCAACTCCCAGTCCTACTGCCAGTTTCTGGAAGACATCTTCTTCAAGCAGTGGTACAGGAAGAAGTCTGCATCCTTCAAGAAAAACATGATTTTCATGCAGGACAATGCTCCTTCACACGCTTCGAAGCAGAGCCGGGACAAGGTCCTCCAGCACCCAAGGCTGAGACACCAAAGTGCGCCCCTCCATCCCTGCCACCCCAGCCATCACACACTGATTGCTATTAGACTAAGAGGCGCCACAGGGCCCACAACCTCCCCAACACCTTAATATCTAGTTACAGTATATGGCTTGCAGTCACTGCCATGTATCCCCTTTTCTTATTTCTTTCTGCTTCAAACACAATTAGGAATGACAGCTGAATGAATTCTGCGCCCCCTCCTACTCTGCGCCCTGAGGCTGGAGCCTCTCCAGCCTATGCCTCGGCCCGGCCCTGCTTTTAAGTACTCCACAGCGTGACTGGCAAGGAAGGGTATAAAAGAAGAAAAACTAATGACATGGCCTCCTTGTTCACCAGATCTGAACCTCATTGAGAACCTGTGGTCCATCATAAAATGTGAGATTTACAAGGAGGGAAAACAGTACCCCTCTCTGAACAGTGTCTGGGAGGCTGTGGTTGCTGCTGCACGCAATGTTGATGGTGAACAGATCAAAACACTGACCGAATCCATTGATGGCAGGCTTTTGAGTGTCCTTGCAAAGAAAGGTGGCTATATTGCTCACTGATTTGTTTTTGTTTTGTTTTTTAATGTCTGATGCAAATCAGAAGGAACCTCATTGGTCTGCTAAGGACCAATGGGGCTCCTTGGAGCCCAAATACAAAGATGCTTTAGAGAGCTCTGAGCTATATAGCTCAGAGCTCTGTCGGGTGTGCAGGACGCTAAGTCCCGCCGGCTCTCGCTGCCCTCCCCGCCTCTCCCACATGTCACCTATATACATGCTGGCACCCATGGGTGCCAGCATGTATATAGGTGACAGGTGTGGGCGGAGTGGACGGCGGGAGCCGGTGGGGACTTAGCGTTAGTGTATGCGGCGGCCGGCGGGTGAGCGGCGAGTGACGTCGGGTGCGGTGGAGTTACAAAGTAACAAAGTTGTTACATTGTAACAACTTTGTTACATTGTAACTGATTAGTATATTTCCGAGGATATTGCGTGGGAACTGGCTTTTAAAGGGACAGGTAAGTATTAATGGTTAATTAAGAATATTAAAGGACTTTTTTCGTGGTTATGTTTTTTGTTCAATTAAAATACTTTTTCTATGTGTTTGTGTGTTTATTTACTTTTAACTCTTAAAGGAAATGGGTAAGGGGTACAAGTACCTCTATATTCATTTCTCCTGGGAGGGGGGGTGGGCATCTGGGGGACCCCTTTTTAAAGGAGACTCCCAGATGCCACCATGAACCCCCCCCCCCCAGGAAATCGCGGCCTCCACCTCCACCGCCCATCGGAGGTGGAGAAGAGCCCCTTGTCCTTGGATTGGACAAGGGCTCGGAGGGGGAGGGGAAAGCTTGGCTGCCCCTCCCCTTCCGAGACCCCCCAATCCATGGACCATGCGGGCTGGTATAGTCAGGCTATCCCAGTCTACATGGGGGACAAGGGGTTAAAGAGGTCTGGGATCGGGGACCCTACGTCGTTTTTTTTTAATATTTCCCACACTCAGAACGAAGTAAGTAAAACTCTTCCCACTTGGGGGAATCTATGAAAATAAAACACTATTGTTACCTGTGCAAAAAAACTGACATTTTCCTCATTTAAAAGACATTTTTGCCCTTGAAACTTAAAAATCAATTTTCTCAAAAACTATAAGGTCTTTTTGAAAAAAATGTTTTCCTCTTATTCCCACTGATCCCCTTAATATACCCTGTGAATTTGGTGTTCCTAAATTTTAAGCAGGCTTTGCTATTAACCGTTAAAATCGGCGGGTTTTTAAATGTATATATTTTTCCTTTGAAACTTTAACATCGATTTTCTCAAAAACTATAAGGTCTTTTTGAAAAAAAATTTTTCCCTCTTATTCCTTCTGATCTCCTTAATATATTCTCCAAATTTGAGGCTCTAAGCACTTAAGGGGGCTTTGCTATTAACCCTTAAAGTCGGCGGCTACCTAACATTGATCTATGCGTCAACTTTTCCGCTTGGCAGCATGACCTTACGCATTAATTGCTAGTAGGAATTTACGCGTAAGCCAATAACGTAACAACCTGAGTTACGGTATTCTTACGCGTAATTGCGTAAGGGCTATGCGTAATTACAGACATGTACCGTAAATGAATGTCTACGCCGTAAGCGTAATTCCGTAATGCGTAATAGCGTAAAATTACGCGTAATGATCCGTAAGCATAGTTTTTTCCATTACGCCCAGCACTGCGCTGAGGGCTATTTTTGAAGGGCTTTTACAAGAGCTTTCTGAGCGATTTCCGCTTAGATAAGCGTCCAAACAGTCCACCTGTTGAACTCACTAAACTCAAGACCTCCCCCCCCCTCACCACTGGGACACTCTAGCCCCCAGGGTAACCCTTTCCCACAGCTGTAAATTCTGACCCTTCCAAGACTCTAAATGTGTTGCTCTATATATCTGCGTGTATGTTTTGCTTTGCCTTGCTTATGTTTGCTGGGTGTTATATGTTTGCCGGGTGTTATATGTTATATATGTTAAATGTTCCTGAACTGCCATTTGCCATGTGAACCATAAGCAATTCCAGGCCCACCAATCGGTGTGCTTGGCGACAATAAAGATGATTCTGATTCTGACTTTTATAAGCACTTTTGTGTAGTGATGATTTTTTTCACGTCAAGTCAGGAAGTGAACTCTTTAACCCGGAAATGAATAAATACAATGTATTTGTTCATGAGAGTGCTGGGGAAATCGCAATTCAAAGCACTTTTTCAAGCTCTTCGCAATTTCGCCATAAACTTTCTATTGAATCGCAAACGCTCAGAAAATGGTGCAGGAGCCGCGTTCACGATTGGATAGAAAGCTCATCGCTTTTATGAGAACACTCACATGAGCGACCATTGCACTAGTGCTTTTAAGGCGATTTTTAAAATCGCCAGTGCTAACAAAAGAGTGAAATCACTCTTAGTGTGAACAAGCCCATAAAGCTGCAATGTGCTGAATTGTAAGAAATGGCCCGGCCACTAGGGGGGGTGTAAGCCTGCGGTCCTCAAGCAGCTAAGCTCTAACAAGAATGGGGTGTGAGAGGATAAGATGAATGTTTAGGGGAATTCATATGGCCCGGCCACTAGGGGGGTGTAAGCTTGTGGTCCTCAAGCAGCTAAGCTCTAACAAGAATGGGGAGTGAGAGGATAAGATGAATGTTTAGGGGAATTCATATGGCCCGGCCACTAGGGGGGTATAAGCCTGCGGTCCTCAAGCAGCTAAGCTCTAATAAGAATGGGGAGTGAGAGGATAAGATGAATGTTTAGGGGAATTCATATGGCCCGGCCACTAGGGGGGTGTAAGCTTGTGGTCCTCAAGCAGCTAAGCTCTAACAAGAATGGGGCGTGAGAGGATAAGATGAATGTTTAGGGGAATTCATATGGCCCGGCCACTAGGGGGGTGTAAGCTTGTGGTCCTCAAGCAGCTAAGCTCTAACAAGAATGGGGAGTGAGAGGATAAGATGAATGTTTAGGGGAATTCATATTGCCCGGCCACTAGGGGGTGTAAGCTTGTGGTCCTCAAGCAGCTAAGCTCTAACAAGAATGGGGAGTGAGAGGATAAGATGAATGTTTAGGGGAATTCATATGTTCTGCTGTAAGGTGGAAAATTACAGTGAATGTATATTGTCCCTGAGGTAGTAACTGAGTAAGATGCATATAGGAGGTGTAACTAGTGGTGCTTGTAATGGGTAAATTATGATTACGCAAAACATCTCGTAATTTTTTCACAATTATACATTGCGTAATTGCAAACACATTGCGTACAGCATACTACATTTGTGAACCGTAATTATGCCTGTAATGACACAAAAAACGCATGACTTCACATTTAATGCATAAAAATATTCGCATCTATTCACCAGTGTACTGCGCATGCGCAGCTATTAGTTTACTATTCAATGGGAAAAATGCGTTCGTATGCGAAAAAACGTTGTGTCCATCAGCCAGTATACTGCGCATGTGCGGCTATTATTTAAATATTCAATACAAATAATCGCTTTGTATGCGTAAAAACTTTCACGTCCATGTCAGGCAAAGAAAATTATGCAACATTCGTAAATTTCACCTACTTCTAGAGACTTTACGCAAACTAAATTTATTGTAAATTCCTCTTACATGTGTAATTACGGTTAGATTATGTTTACATATAAATTTTTTTACACGTAATCTGCAAATTTCACATTACGATTACAAAGCTTAAAGAGACACTTAAGCAAGAAAAAAAAATGAGCTTTACTCACCTGGGGATTCTACCAGCCCCCTTCAGCAGTCCTGTGCCCTCGCAACTACTCACTAATCCTCTGGTCCCCCGCTGCCAGCTAGTGTCGTTTTTGCCAACAGGCCCATCAGGACTGGCCATGCGTAGCTTTTTCTGCATTCCCGACTGTAATTAGCGCTATTAAAATACAAAAATACGCGTTGCCGCATTATGCACTCATAGATATGCAGCAACGCGTATTTTTGTACGCGTTGCGGCCCGCAATAGCGCTAATTACAGTCGGGAATACGGAAAAAGCTACGCGTGGCCAGTCCTGACGGGCCTCTCTGGCAAAAACGACACTAGCTGGCAGCGGGGGACCAGAGGATTAGTGAGTGACTGCGACGGCACAGGACTGCTGTGGGGGTGGGGAGGGGGGGCTGGTAGAAGCCCCAGGTGAGTAAATCTCTTTTTTTTTCCGGCTTAAGGTTCACTTTAATTGTGAATTACGATGCGTAAATACACATAGGTGTAATTTCTGACCACCACTAGTTGTAACAAGAGTTTATACCTACTAAATTAAAAAAAAAAAGCTGACAGTGACGTAGCTAAGAAACTATATGGGCCCCAGTGCAAGTTTTACATTGGGCCCACCCAAGCATTTTATACATAATAATTTATACAGCACACCAAAACCTGCCAAAGACAACCACAGTGTTAGAGGTTCAAGAAGGGGATGGGGAACAGTTTGTGAACGTGGACTTGAATTCTTGCAAAGGGCACAAGGATAACATAACAGAAATGCACCCTGTATGTATTTAAAGAGTTTAGCCATTTTAATTCCCTCTCATTTGTGTCTAATCACAAGTTGTTATTTGATCCTCCCCTGTGTCACATGACTGCCTATGGCAGATAAGCAGACACGCCCATTTGAAAGTACAGGCTGTAAACAATATGTCTGCTTCCATGAATCAGGAAGTAGAAACTGTGCTGATTTATTTTAGGATTTGTATCAGCTGTAACAAAGAAATGTTTTTGTTTAAAGGTTATTATGCTATTGTGTATCTTTTAGAGCAGAGAGGAGTTCTGAGTTCAGGTCCACTTTAATGAAAGCATCTACTAATTAATTAATTACTACTATTTGAAGCATCTATAGAAGTGAATATTACCAGCACAGGACTAATAGAGAGCTAATACTGAGGCCCGGTATGGTCACAATCTCTGCATCCTCTATTGCTACTCTACTGAAAACTGATATAGGCTGGATGCACACATAACGTGAAAGGTCGCGTTTTATATCACATTCGGGGGGGTTTTGTGTGCGTTTTTGCTGAGTTTTTACTGTATTTTTGGTGCGTTTGAATTAGCGTTTTTTTAACGCAGATGCGTTTTTCAAGCGTTTTGCGTGCGTTTCAATGCGTTTGCGTTTTGCATATACAAAACACATATGCGTTTTGTATGCATTTTTCATGCTTTTTCCAATTGCGTTTTAAGCAAATAACTAGGAAGACAACAGGAAGCGGAAATACATCACAAAACAATAATAAAAAAAAGCATATAAAACCGCATGAATAATGCATACCATTGTGTTTCCATTGACTTTCATTGTGTGCATTTTTGATGCGTTTTTTAATACTGCGCAACAAAACATGCGTTTTTAAAAAGGCGTTGTTAGAAAATGCAAATGCGTTTTTCTATATGCGTTTTTTCCTGCTGCCCATAGACTTCTATTAGCAGCAAAACACAGCATTTTCCGCAACGCTAGCATTTCTGCTAAGTGTGCACCTGCCATAAATCAAGATAACAGCTAATGTTTTCTAATATACATTAATTACAATTATATCCAAAATTATAATATAGTTATTAACAAAAGTGGATAAAAATGTTCATAACTTGTAAACAGTAGAGAAAACGTAAGGAATTAGTAGTATTTGGACATATGAGCCATCTCCCAACTGACTAGGCTTAAAAAAATGCCTGCATGAGACCACTGGCAGGAGCTCAACTGCCGAAGATGGCATGAGCTCAACTGCCGGAGATGGCAGTTGGAAGTCATTAGTCAGTTAAATGTCATTGGAAACTGCAGCAGTTTGCGAGTCTCCAGCTGAATTTATATTTTAGAAGAAAAAAAAGGCTTTTGGAAGAAGAAAAACCTGACAAGAGGACTGAATAGGACATCATGATGACTGGACCAGGCCCAAGCCATGGGCAGGGATCACCGAGGAGGAGGGGGAAGAAGAGGAGCAGAGTAGGGCCGCCTGTCAACACCCAGGCCACAACAGGGAAGCAGAGGGCGAAGAAAAGAAGACGGAGGGGTCCAAAGCCCTGGCTGCCAGACCTGCGGCTGACCATGGAGGACAAGATGGGTCTCCAAGGCACAGGGATGCTCCACTGCAGAGTGTTAGAGGCAGCTGTGAAACTCTTGAGACAACAGTTCCAGGATGCAACTGGTCTTCCTTGCATCAGAGCAGTGTGCTTTCCGGTCAGACCCAGAACAGTGCCCACTGTTCAGTTCCACGTGGATTGCCAACATCAGCATGGATTTGTCACCGCATGTGAAGGTACAAAGGTGGTGGTTGCAGACAGCTACAAGGCCATGGCTTTTGGAAGTATGGCCATCAGGCAGATAAAAGACAGCTACAAAAACTACATGAAGGACCCAACAAAAAACATGGAGTATCTGGCGGTGGACCAACAATCAAGCACCAACAAAGACTGCGTCATCCATTGCATTGCAAATGCCTACGAGCTGCTGGCAGCAGATGGGAACCCGGAGTGTGTGTACAACAAGCAACTTATGAGACCGCATCTGCTGCAGTGCTTCACCAACAGGAAGATAACTGAATTTCCCAAGGATTACAAACCAGCAGGACAACCTTCAGTGAAACCTTTTAAATGGAAGCCCTGAAGCTAGAGTGGATTCTCCATTGCATTGCTTGCCTCCCATCACCTGCAACACCAGCATCTCTGCAATGACACAGCCACCGGTCACGTAAGTAGTAGCTGACTATTCCCCTAACATGTTAATCTTTACTAACTCAGGAATGAGATGCCATGCTAGCAAATGAAAGCCACTAGCTGCTTATTAATGAACTGGCTGCTTAATAATTAACTGGCAGGTGGGCTTCATTTGCTAATGACCAAATTTTTTTTGGGGGGGGAGGGGGGGGTTCAAATTTTTTTGCTATACCATCAAATGTATAAATGGAAATAGTTTATAATGGCATCATCCTGGGTTAGTGATGATTTACATGTAAGAAGGATTGTCCACCCGACCCAAGCCATACCTTCTGTTCCATGCTGCAAACATCTATCCGCTCCACTCTAAAATCCTAATCGCCTCTGTCTCCACACTGAAGCATCCAGCTCAGCTTAAACACCCCTCTACAAGCAGCCTAATAAACAGGCTGGGTAAGTATCTAAAAACAAAGCTAGGTGAGTATCTATAAGAGTCTGGGTAAGTATCTAAAAAAAAAAAACAAAGCTAGGTGAGTATCTATAAAACAGTTTGGGTAAGTATCTAAAAAAAAAACAAAAAAAACTAGGTGAGTATCTATAAAACAGTCTGGGTAAGTATCTAAAAAAACAAAACTAGGTGAGTATCTATAAAACAGTCTGGGTAAGTATCTAAAAAACAAAACTAGGTGAGTATCTATAAAACAGTCTGGGTAAGTATCCAAAAAAAAAACTAGGTGAGTATCTATAAAACAGTCTGGGTAAGTATCCAAAAAAAAAACTAGGTGAGTATCTATAAAACAGTCTAGGTAAGTATCTCAAAAAAAACAAAACTGGGTGAGTATCTATAAAACAGTCTGGGTAAGTATCTAAAAAAAAAAAACTAGGTGAGTATCTATAAAACAGTCTGGGTAAGTATCTAAAAAAAACAAAGCTAGGTGAGTATCTATACAATAGTCTGGGTAAGTATCTAAAAAAAACAAAGCTAGGTAAGTATCTATAAAACAGTCTGGGTAAGTATCTAAAAAAAACAAAGCTAGGTGAGTATCTATAAAACAGTCTGGGTAAGTATCTAAAAAACAAAACTAGGTGAGTATCTACAGTATAAAACAGTCTGGGTAAGTATCTAAAAAACAAAACTAGGTGAGTATCTACAGTATAAAACAGTCTGGGTAAGTATCTAAAAAACAAAACTAGGTGAGTATCTACAGTAAAAAACAGTCTGGGTAAGTATCTAAAAAAAACTAGGTGAGTATCTATAAAACAGTCTGGGTAAGTATCTAAAGAAAAAAAAACTAGGTGAGTATCTATAAAACAGTCTGGGTAAGTATCTAAAAAAACAAAACTGGGTGAGTATCTATAAAACAGTCTGGGTAAGTATCTAAAAAAAACAAAGCTAGGTGAGTATCTATACAATAGTCTGGGTAAGTATCTAAAAAAACAAAGCTAGGTGAGTATCTATAAAACAGTTTGGGTAAGTATCTAAAAAAAAATAACTAGGTGAGTATCTAATAAACATGCTAGGTGAGTATTATCCTTCACTCAGGCTAGGTTCACAGTGGTCAGTTGCATAATGCATGTGTTATAATGTGTTATGATTACTGTGAACTGCAATGGAGACTGGCCATAGACTTTAATACAAAGCTTGCATGCATAGAGTTGGAATAAAGTGATCTGTTACAACGCAGTACTGTGAACAGCCCCATAGAATTGTATGGGCAGTGAGCTGACATGCAGAATTATTTAGCAATTATTCTGCAACACAACTGACCACTGTGAACGGGGCCTTAGGGCAACAACCTTCTTCTTTATTTTTACTTATTTGTTGTTGTTGTAGCCCCCCCCCCCCCCCCGAAAAAAAAGGGGAAAAAATTAAAAAAAAAATTCCTCTTCTCTCCCTGACCCTGAACATTCTTTTGTTTGTTTTTTTAAATAATGTGTATTAGGTTTGTACTGACAGACTGACCAAATGACAAATCAGGGTTCACAATGAAGCTGGGCATACACTATTAGATATTTTTGGAGATCAGATAAACAGTCAATATCCCCCTAATATTGATCCTTTATCTGAGTACCACCCTGCACAAACTGGCGGGTGACCCCTGCGCCCCCTGGGTAATCAAGAAAAGAAATAACTTTCTTAACTAATGTCTGATTGATATATTGATAACAAAATTATGTGAGAATGACCTAATTTTTAATAGATTTTTGTTTTAATCAATTTTTCCATACAAACAAATGTCTAAATTATTACAAATGTCTAATGATGATTGCCCACCTTCACACAGCCAGGCATACAGACTTACACCGACTGAATGACATACCCTGACTGAAGTAGAGTGACGCACACAGACACACACTCACTGACTAACTGCAGTGATAGGGCAGATCATAGAGGTTAGGAGATGTAGGGTTAGACAGACTGACAGTGACTGTAGTGATAGGGTAGGGCATACAGGTTAGGAGGAGATGTAGGGTTAGACAGACTCACAGTGACTGTAGTGATAGGGTAGGGCATACTGGTTAGGAGATGAAGGGTTAGACAGACTGACAGTGACTGTAGTGATAGGGTAGGGCATACAGGTTGGGAGATGTAGTGTTAGATAGCAGTATTTGTATGTTCTCGTCTGAAGCATGGTTATCTTTGTTTAGTGTCTGTGAAGTCCCATTCTGCAGATATTCCCATTTTCTGCTAGCCTGCAGGGGGAAGTGGGAATTCCTGAGAAATGGGACATCAAACAAAGTAAACATGCTATTTTCCTATGAATCATAATTAGCTATTTACATTTGTCTCTGTGAAGTCCCTTTCTTTAGTAATCTGATCTTCACAGAGGAAGGGAGGGAATATTTCAGAAATGGAACATCACAGAGACACAGTAAAGGCACACAGCTAATCATGCCCCAGAATAGAATATACAAACACTTTTTACTAAAAAAAAAAAAAAAAAAAAAAAAAACACAAGGTAAAAGATGACTAGCATCTATTAGAATAGGGTAGCGTAGTGTAGTGTAGGACCTGTCCGAGAGGAGTCTACCTTGGCGTTGGTGGGCAGGCTTACAATCTTTTGGCCAAAGATGTTCATGTTATCTGTAGGGAATAAGGTGCCCATACACTTATCAATGTTACCCGGCAGATTCGATCATTATGATTAAATCTGCTAGTGATCGATGCCACAATATGGCTGTCCGATCATAATTTGAAACGTTTTCCAGATGAAATCAATCCATGCTATCGATTTCTGCAGACAGAAAGGGACCCGTCCATCTAAAATGTGTTCCCCTGGGGCTGTATCCCGTTTGTGCTGTTCCTGAAGGGAGGCATTTTAGTGCACACAAGTGGCTTCCTGCCAGCAATACCCTTCACGGACACTGCAGGCCTAATTTAGCCTATCTTCCCCCCCCCCCCCCACACACCCCCAGGGCTTGCTCAGGGACTTTTGGGGGGCAGCAGGGGTCGCAGCATAAGAGGAGAGTGTGGCAGATCGGTGGGGAGGGGGGAAATTCCCCCCCTCCCTCACCTCGGGCTCTCCTCTCAGCGCTCCCCCTCCTGCAATCATTGGTGGTGTTCGTGGCAGCGGCGGCGGCGGCAGGATGACTCATTACCTCTTTCTCGCCGGAGCTCTTCCGTTCTCTAAGTGCAACTTCCTGTTTACACAGGAAGTTGAATGAAGCACTTAGAGAACGGAAGAGCTCCGGCGAGAAGGAGGTAATGAGTCATCCTGCCGCCACCGCCGCTGCTGCCACGAATACCACCAATGATTGCAGGAGGGGGAGCGCTGAGAGGAGAGCCCGAGGTGAGGGGGGTCGCATCCCCTATTGTTACACCAGTGAATAACAGGGCCACCTCTATTTATACAGTATCATTTTTTGGCCAATTGATTAACTAAAAGACTCCTAAGCTGTGTTTTATGCAAATTTTCGCATTCCGATGTTCCCATGCACACCAAGGAAGTTAATGTAAATGATATTATATATAATCAACTAAAATTCGCTTTTACATTTTCACATTTGGAATTATATACGATGTGCATGTCCATTGTGTAGAAGAAGCAAGCATGTAGGCAGTTTTTTCTACAGAAAATTGGAATGCGAAAATTCACACAACGCATGTCCAATGTGATGCCACTGACTTGCATTAGGTATGCGGCAAATGCAAATTCGCAAAAACGCAATTTGCACAGAAATTGTGTCAGGTGTGAAAGATGCCTAATAATTGTACTTTTTTTCTTTACTACAGGTTTTCAAGCCAGAGCAAGCGCTTTCTTCCTTTTTATTTTCCTGTCAGGGCTGGGAGTCACAACTGGCGGCCAATTAGAGGCCTATGTTCATTTGCTTTGTCTTCTTGGTATCAAAAAATGACCCCTTTTTTCCAAATAGTTGGAAGGAAAGGAATTTCAAACAGGAAAACCAGAGCATCTAATCAGTGATGCTGAGTGCATCAGAGGCCAGTAATTGTCCATTATTCAGTCTGGTATCATGCAGGCAACGAGAGAGAGGAAACGCAGTGCCTGGTAGTCATGCATAGCATGTCAGTCAGATACACTCCGCATCCTCCATTGGCCAGAAAAGGTTGAAGATAAAATGGGGCCTTAGGCAAGATAGCAGTTTCTGCCCACCGCTGATGGTCACCTGGCTTTTGTAGTAAGATTTGGTGGCGTTAGCATCCACCAGGCCCCTAGACTCTCTACAGGCCCTAGGCAGCTGCCTAGGTTTGCCTTGCGGATGATCTGGCTCTGCCATTGGCCAGCGAACCCCAGACCATAACAGTCTATTAGTAGCTCTGATAAGTGGTCACTTATGGCACATCTCAGTGGCACGGTATTTGCCCTCTTATGGTGGCCACTAATGATCCAATATTTGTGTCCAATCTTACCAAATCTGTGGGTAGAAGGGTAATCTGAGTGAATATATTGAATACATAATTTAGGCCGTCCCTCATATTACATAGAAGTGGTAAGATTGGACAAAAAAAGATTGGATCATAAGTGGGCACCTTTGGAAACTGCACAGGCATAGTTTTAAGGGAACATGTAGGATATGGAAGCTGACATATGTATTTCCTTTTAAACAAAACCAGGTGGCTGGCAGTCCTGCTGATCTCTTTGTCTGCAGTAGTGTCTGAATCACGACACCTGAAACAATCGTGACTAATTCAGTTAGATGTCAGTTAGAAACACCTGATCGTCATGCTTGTTCGGGGTCTATTGCTAAAAGTATTGGAGGCAGAGGATCAGCTGGACAGCCAGGCAACTGGTATTATTTAAAAATAAATAAATATGGCAACCTCCATATACCTCTCACTTCTGGTTCTCTTTAAACACATTACTGTAAATTGCTTCATCTATCCAAGAATGACTGATGGTGTTCAGTGCATATTTCTTATACAGTATAATCTCTTATATTAAACTCTGATTTAGTAACCGTCCAGGTCCTGGCCCAGCACCATTATAAGTACATACCTCCCAACTTTTTGAGATGAGAAAGAGGGACACTTAAAGGGAACCAGAGACGAAGCACCCTTGTGTATTTTACCATATACTGTATATCAGTAAGAACATTAGAGAAAACACTTACCATGCTCTCTGTTTCATCCTCACTGCTTAAAGTGTCTGTTAGCAGCTGTGATAAGAATCCCGGACTGAGCATTCAGTCTGGTTTTGCAGGGAATCATTATAGCTGAGTCATTATAGCAGAGCCACAAGGGGGCAGGCTTGGGCTTGAAAAGACACCAGAGAAGACAGACTCAGCTATAATCTTTCCGTAGCAAAGCTAGACTGAGTGCTCAGTCAGGGATTCTTATCAGAGGTGATAACAGTCAGATTAAACAGAGAACAATGAAACAAAGAGCAGATTAGGTGTTTACTGTCATGTTCCCACTGATTTATAAGGTAAAATACAAGACGGTGCTTCATCTCTGGTTCTCTTTAAGCCACGCCCCTGCCACACCCCTAATCACGACCCTGGCACACCCATAGCCACGCATACCATAAAGATTTCATAAGAAAAATATGTTGTTTTATGATTTAAACTAATTCAACATATATATTAGCGCAACCCAGTCCAATACAGCTTCTTGCTGCACTGCAGCTGTTCCCAAATGTCCGCCTATCTTTAGATGCTTTTACTTGTAGTTCACCACCACCACACCAACTGATGGAAAATGACTCACCCTTTGCTAAGACCACTACAGGTCTAATTATCGCCTTGGGGTTATTCCCGGGTCACCCCCGACCTCTACGACCTCTTACTCTCACTGCTGACCTTGTCTCCTTGTTGTCATAGGGGTTGTGTATACCTCTAAATAAAAACTGCTCATAGCATAATACTGTTTTAAAATATTCACTTCTAAAATTTATTGCACTTACAATTTCCTTATAAAAACATCCAGCACGAGTTTTTACGGGCTCTCCCCCGTATCGGTGGCCTCTGGTGGGCTCTCTGACGACACCTCACTACTCCGGTTCGGCCGCCGCGCGCTCAGCCGTCCGTCTGTCTCGGCGTCTCCCACCGCTCGTACACTCCGCGCCACTTCCTGGGTCTCGCCCTACTAGTTTCGTCACAACAGTGACTCATCAGGAGCTGGGGCCCTGATTGGTGCGGAGTGTTTTAGCTACCATCTCCCTCCCCTGCCCTTCCTCTCTGACCAATAACAATGTTCTATTCTCGTGCATGTTAATTAGCCATTCATTCATGCTGGAATAAAACCCAGATTTATGTTACGTATAAGACACTGTCCCACATATTGGGCATAACATACATTCCACCCTTCATATTTCCCCGCCCAACATGCGCGACTGTGCAGAGCCCAACAGGGTTACGATAAGGTGAGATCTCGTATCATATAGAAATTAAAACCTACCCCTACACATACAATTACTATCTTTCCCCACCATCCTTCTTACTACCATACATTATTTACACAGCACAGTACATATATATATTATAGGAAAAAGAGTTAGCTCAATTATCGCCCAAGAAACAGACAAGATCAATATCTATGTTTAGACCCTCCGGTCTCAAAGTATTAATCTCATATATATATAGATTGTGTCTCCTCCTGAGATATCTTTCTGAGCAGATCTGTTCCCCTCCATGCAGGTTTTATTTTTTTTATAGCACAAAATGACATTTGTTTAACATCATATCCATGAACCTCTCTAAAATGTGCTGGAACACTGTGATTTACCTTCCCTTTCTGTACATTTCTTGTGTGCTCCCCCATCCTCTCCCTAAATTGCCTAGTTGTACGTCCTACGTATTGGTATCCACATGTGCACCATAACACATAGACAACATATTTATCATTACAGGTTATAAACTGATTTATTTTAAATCGTTTGCCATTGGAAAAAGATACTACCTCCTTGGTGACTGGGGTGGCTTCTCTGCACGCCTTACATTTTCGGCATGGAAAGAAGCCTCCTTCCTGCCATCCCTGCATTCTATCCTGTCTTTTAAGAGGATCCACACAACTTGGCACCATCAAGTTCCTTAAGTTGGGCGCCCGCCTATAAGTAAATTTTGGGTTATTTGGAATAATATTCCTTAATAAGTGATCTGTGCCCAGAATACCCCAATGTTTCTGTATTATGCTCTCCCAATTCCTATATTGAGAGTTATGGGGCCATATTCTATTGCTGAACTCGCCAGCGCTAAGCACTGGCGAGTGGCGAGTTCTTAACTTAGGCGATGGGGGCATCGCCTAATCTAATTAAACTTTAGACCCCCCCAGGCGGAAAAGAACTCGCTTGGGCGATATAATCGCCCAGCGAGTTCTTAACACCGAATCCAATTACCCTTATCATGTCTCCGGGAAGCGATGCTTCCCGGCAGACATGAGCGTTAGCTTAGACCTGCAAAATGCAGGTCTAAACTAGCTAACACACGTTGTCGCAGCAGCATCTGGGGGTCTCCTTTAATAAGGAGACCCCCGAGCTCCCCGTCGGGTCGCCGCACAGTTTAGAAGCCCCTGCGCAGCTCTGCACCGGCACCCCTGTTGGCATACATACCGCCGCAGATCACCCGCCGCCTCTCGCCGCAAAATCCGTCGTGTAATTACAGTGTATCTGACACTGTAATTACTGTCCGCATAGAAGGAGCCCGGGCAAAGCATCTTTGAATCTGCAGCCTGGGCTCCCCATTGGTCCGCTGTCTGAACCAATAAAATGGCTCAGACAGCGGACCAATGGGGAGCCCGGCTGCAGATTCAAAGATGCTTTGCCTGGGCTCCTTCTATGCAGACAGTAATTACAGTGTTAGATACACTGTAATTACACGACGGATTTTGCGGCGAGAGGCGGCGGGTGATCTGCGGCGGTATGTATGCCAACAGGGGTGCCGGTGCAGAGCTGCGCAGGGGCTTCTAAACTGTGCGGCGACCCGACGGGGAGCTTTGGGGGAGACCCCCAGATGCAGCGGCGGAAGATGGCGGCGGATGTTAGGCGGGCGAGTGCGCATGTGTGGGGAGTGAGGCCGTGGTGCTGATGGACAGCACCACAGCGTAAACCTCACTCCCCATCGCTTGGTAAAAGGGAGCATCGCTCAGGCTTTCGCCTGCGTAATGCTCCCTAACGATCGGCCATCGCGCAAAGGATATGGGCAATAGGATTTGCCGGTAATCCTCGTGCGATGGCAAGGTGATAAGTAGCTCGCATCTGCAAGCTACTTATAACTTTGAATAGGATATGGCCAATAATCTGTTATTATGGCCAACTTTGTCCAATCTTACCAAATCTGTGTGGTAGAAGGGTAATCTGAGTGAATATATTGAATACATAATTTAAGCCATCCCTCATATTACATAGAAGTGGTAAGATTGTACAAAAAAAGATTGGATCATAAGTGGGTACCTTTGGAAACTGCACAGGCATAGTTTTAAAGGGATACTGTAGTTGAACTTACCTGGGGCTTCTAATGGTCCCCCGCAGACATCCTGTGCCCATGCAGCCGCTCACCGATGCTCCGGCCCCGCCCTCGGTTCACTTCTGGAATTTCAGACTTTAAAGTCTGAAAACCACTGCGCCTGCGTTGCCGTGTCCTCGCTCCCGCTGATGTCACCAGAAGTGTACTGTGCAGTACCAGTATTTTCTGTGCCTGCGCAGTACACTCCTGGTGACATCAGCGGGAAAATACATTGTTTACAGATGAATGCTTCATGGTATGTATGACCAGCAGTGTGTGTATAAAAGGTGTCCTTATGTCTCATCTAAAAAAAATAGGGAAACATACTCTGGGGATGAAAAAAATGGGAGATGAATAAGGAAGAGGGGATGCAATGCACAGAATGGGGGCATGTAATGGTGGCCTATTAAAAGATGGCACGAAATAGTAGAGCCTACAACCAGTTTTGCTCTCTCTCTCTCTATATATATATATATACACCGTATATTCTGGTGTATAAGACGACTGGGCGTATAAGACGACCCCTCAACTTTTCCAGTTAAAATATAGAGTTTGGGATATACTCGCCGTATAAGACTACCCCTCTCCCAACGCTCACCAAATAAACATTTATCAGAGAGGTATGGAAAAATAGATCACGCTGTGCCCATAAAACACGCCTCTTTCACCCGTCTGGCCCACCCTTGTATCCTATTTACCTCCTTCTCTGCCTCTCAGATGCGCCTCTTCACTACAGTCCTCATCAGTGAGATCTGAGAGGCGGTAACAGGATAGGGTGTGTATCACCCGGCATCAATGACACCCGGCATATAAGATGACCCCAGACTTTTCAGAAGATTTTCAAGGGTTAAAAAGTAGTCTTATAAGCCAGAATATAATATATATATATATAACTAGCAGACACTAGATACTTTGTTGTCTGGTTAAAAATAGTGAACTAGTAGTAGTAAATACTGTTGGTTGGGGACTCTGGCATCATCCTAATTAGAGACAATGAGCAACCTGTTTCCCTTTTTTGTTTCAACAAAAAATGGTATGACCACAAGTCCTGTTATGAGCGTTGTATTATAGTATATAAAGTATAACGTTACGCGTCCCTCCCTCATTCTCCATACGATTTCCGCGTTGCGAACAGAAGGGCAAAATTCTATTTGTCCCACCGCTTTGTGAATCAGGCCCCATGTGTTAAAGCTTTTTACGCGCAAACCATTGTGCGCACGTGTTGCGCTTGAAAAGTTTGGCGGTCGCGTATTAATTTTTATCATGCATACGGCGTTGCGCTCCACGCGCTTTTCACGTGATAATTACGGCGCTTCGCAAGTTAAGCAGATAGAGTTTGGTACTGAAATCAGCAATGGTTCTACGCTGAGTTTCAAGCGGATCACTTGATGTGCTGTGTGCAGTGATATCACATGATACTGATGCTTATCACTCCTTTGCGCACAAAGTCACCACGCTTTAGTGAATTGAGCCCATAGTATGATATAGCAGAAATATTACATAAACAAGGGATAGTATGGAACTTAGAGATCCAGATAGGTTCATATAATCATACATTCTCATATAAGACCACCAATCAGGGGCGTCGCTAGCCCTATTTTGGGGGGGCACGTGCCCCCAATCTGTCCTGGGGTGCCACGGATCTCCGCCCGGCCCCCTCTGGCAGCGGCTCCCTCCAGCCGCCGCCGCCGCGTCACTCAGACCTCAGGATCAGGCGGCGAGCCGGTGACCAATCGTGCGGGCGCTAGGACCCAGCGCCCGCACTGATATGCGGAAGTGACATCACTTCCGCATATCGAGTGGGTGCGTCCGGCGCCCGCTGGTACTGGTCGGGTCGCCGCTGATCATGAGGTCTGCTGCGAGGTAAGGGGGGAGGAGCGGCGGCGGCGGCTAGAGGGGGGCCTCCCTGTCACTCACTCACTCCCTAAAGGGCCTCCCTGTCACTCACTCACTCCCTAAAGGGGCTCCCTGGTACTCACTAACTCACTCACTCACTCCCTAAAGGGGCTCCCTGGCACTCACTCACTACCTAAAGGGCCTCCCTGTCACTCACTCACTTCCTAAAGGGGCTCCCTGGCACTCACTCACTCCCTAAAGGGGCTCCCTGGCACTCACTCACTGCCTAAAGGGGCTCCATTTCACTCACTCACTACCTAAAGGGCCTCCCTGTCACTCACTCACTTCCTAAAGGGGCTCCCTGGCACTCACTCCCTAAAGGGCCTCCCTGTCACTCACTCACTCCCTAAAGGGGCTCCCTGGCACTCACTCACTCCCTAAAGGGGCTCCCTGGCCCTCACTCACTCCCTAAAGGGGCTCCCTGGCACTCACTCACTGCCTAAAGGGGCTCCCTGGCACTCACTCACTCCCTAAAGGGGCTCCCTGGCACTCACTCACTGCCTAAAGGGGCTCCCTGGCACTCACTGCCTAAAGGGGCTCCCTGGCACTCACTCACTCCCTAAAGGGGCTCCCTGGCACTCACTCACTGCCTAAAGGGGCTCCCTGTCACTCACTCACTACCTAAAGGGGCTCCCTGTCACTCACTCCCTAAAGGGGCTCCCTATCACTCACTCACTCCCTAAAGGGGCTCCCTGTCACTCACTCCCTAAAGGGGCTCCCTGTCACTCACTCACTCCCTAAAGGGGCTCCCTGTCACTCACTCCCTAAAGGGGCTCCCTGGCACTCACTCACTGCCTAAAGGGGCTCCCTGGCACTCTCTCACTGCCTAAAGGGGCTCCCTGGCACTCACTCACTGCCTAAAGGGGCTCCCTGGAACTCACTCACTCCCTAAAGGGGCTCCCTGGCACTCACTCACTGCCTAAAGGGGCTCCCTGGCACTCACTCACTACCTAAAGGGGCTCCCTGGCACTCACTCACTGCCTAAAGGGGCTCCCTGTCACTCACTCACTGCCTAAAGAGGCTCCCTGTCACTCGCTCACTGCCTAAAGGGGCTCCCTGTCACTCACTCACTGCCTAAAGGATCTCCCTGTCACTCACTCACTGCCTAAAGGGCTCCCTGTCACTCATTCACTGCCTGAAGTGGCTCCCTGGCACTCACTCACTGCCTGAAGGGCCTCCCTGTCACTCACTCACTGCCTGAAGGGCCTCCCTGTCACTCACTCACTGCCTGAAGGGGCTCCCTGTCACTCACTCACTGCCTAAAGGGGCGCCCTGGCACTCACTCACTGCCTGAAGGGGCTCCCTGGCACTCACTCACTGCCTGAAGGGGCTCCCTGGCACTCACTGCCTGAAGGGGCTCCCTGGCACTCACTCACTGCCTAAAGGGGCTCCCTGGCACTCACTCACTGCCTGAAGGGGCTCCCTGGCACTCACTCACTGCCTGAAGGGGCTCCCTGGCACTCACTCACTACCTAAAGGGGCTCCCTGTCACTCACTATCGGGGTCCCTGTCACTCACTATCGGGGTCCCTGTCACTCACTACCTAACTGGAGGCGCCTGTCACTCACTAGCTAACCTGGGGGTCCCTGTCACTCACTACCTAACTTGGGGGGCTACCATATTAAGGGGGCATTCTGCCTATTTATGTGAAATGCTGTCTATTTATGTGCCTCATGACTGCTGAGTTTGTTTTGTTGGGAGCCTTATGATTTGTTGGGGGCCTCAAGATTGCTGAATTTGTCTTGTTGGGGGCCTCATGATTGCTGAATTTGTCTTGTTGGGGGCCTCATGATTTGTTGGAGGCCTCATGATTGCTGAATTTGTCTTGTTGGGGGCCTCATGATTTGTTGGGGGCCTCATGATTGCTGAATTTGTCTTGTTGGGGGCCTCATGATTTGTTGGAGGCCTCATGATTGCTGAATTTGTCTTGTTGGGGGCCTCATGATTTGTTGGGGTCCTCATGATTGCTGAATTTGTCTTGTTAGGGTTCACATGATTGCTAACTACGAGACTATGGGAAAAGCTGAATCTTTATCATTTGAGACAATAGCATTAAACTTACTTTTTTAGCTTTTTAAAACAGAAAATAAAACTGGGAGGTTCTAAAAAAATTAAATACATTTTTCAGGAGTAGGATGGATGAAATTGTTTATCTTCACAGTTTATTTTCAACTTGGATTTTCCATAATGTTCATGTATGAGTTAAAACGTTTGTACAGTATTTAGTTTAAATTGCTGTTGCCACTTTGCGATAGATAAGTGACTTTTGGGTTGCAGTTTGGGCACTCGGCCTCCAAAAGGTTTGCCACCACTGTCATAATCTAATGTCCCACCATTGCTAGGTTCATGTAAATTTGTCTCCACCCGTTACCACACCTATATTCTGGCCCATGGCCCACCCATTTTTCGCTGCGGCGCGATAAGCATGCTGCACAACGTGATCCTCATATTTTTGGCACGCTAGCTGCATTGTGCTGAATTCTGCTGCCTTCAGTATGTACAGTATACGCTGTTCTCTAGTGCCTGTACTGTGTGCTGATTTACCTCCAGTGTGTACAGTGTAAGGTGTTACACTGTGCCTTTACTGATTGTAAACCAGCTATATTTTATGCTGATCCCTGCTACTTTCAGTATGTACAGTATTAGCTGTAAAGCCTGGTACACACATACAATTTTGATTAGCCAATTTTAGCTCTGTTCATAAAATTCATTGTCTGTTGGCCCACTTACTGCACGGGGGTGGTAAAATTGGGGGTCAGTGATTGACCAATCAAAATTGTATGTGCGTATACATCTTTGATCTATGCCTATACTGATTGTAAATTATCCAAATAAAGGACAGGGGGCTCCATCCAATATTTCGATGGGCAGGCCCGTTATCTGTAGCTTACACCGCTGCTGCGCGCGCCGCATATACCTCCCCGCCTGGTGCCCACAGGTGCCCCCGATCTCCAAGGATCAATGTGCACCTGTCACACACACAGGTAGTCACTAAATGTGCTGGGCCTGGCAGTGGCACACACAGTAGGAAGTACCAAGGCTGTCTATGCAACACAAGTGTCTGTGGGACACACGCACGCACACAAAAAAAATAGATCACAAGAACAAGATTAGCTCTCAAAAGAGCTGTTGAGGGGAGCTTTTTTAGCAATAAGAATCAGCAAGGAGCAAGCTAAGAAGCCTACAAGAGCCTAACTAAGCTTTCCCTATAGGTCTCTGCACAGCAGCTCTCCCTTCTCTAATTACTGCAGGCACACGAGTGAGTGATAAGCCTGACGCTGCCTGCCTTTTATAAGGTGGGGGGGTGGGGCTCCAGGAGGGAGTGTAGCCTGATTGGCTACAATGTGCCTGCTGACTGTGATGTAGAGGGTCAAAGTTGACCTTAATGATGCACTATGGGGGCGAATCGAACATCCGGAAAAGTGCGAATCACTGAAGTTCGCCGGAAACCGTTCGCCGGCGAACCGTTCAGGCCATCTCTACTTCAAATACGACTGACATCTGACTTATGTGTATGACCCTGCCTGTTAATTGACTACGATTTTGCCTAACTCTATTGTACTTCACTCATCTGCTCTTGTGAATGACTTCGGCCTGATCTTGACTACGCCTTTCTCACTAGAACTGAGATTTACACTAGTTACGCTAGATCTCTTCACATATCAGCGTGATACTTACTTACGATATTTATTATGGGAGTGAATGGCGGCGTCCTTTTTGTCCACTCGCCTCATGGCCCAAATTTACTGCTTCCCCACCAGCACCCACATTTTTGGTTGGGCATAGGCAAGGGTTGGTTAGGGTTTGGTTAGGCATTAGCATGGGGGGGGGGGGGTCAGTTAGGTTTAGGCATGGGTGAGGCTCGGGAAGGATTAGGCATTGGTGGAGGGGTTCAGTTAGAGTTAGACATTGGTTATGGATCAGTGGGGTTACGCATCGGAGGGGGTTTAATTAAGGGTAGGCATCAGTTGGGGGGGTTGGTTAGGGTTAGGCATTGTTGGGGGGTTCGGTTAGGGTTAGACATGGGTAGCGGATGGCTCGTGTAAGAATAGGATTAGATTTAACAATAATAAAATATCAGTGAAATTATTCTGATCTTATTCGGAAATACCACTTACCATTAGTAGAATATTGGTAATTCTACCAATATTCTGCAAGCAACTATTTTCGGGGCCCAAATTTCCCCGGCGCCCTTTTTTCATGTACGACTTTTGTTACCATGCAAAGGGTCAGTATGAGGGTCTGTTAAGAAGAACATGTATTGCATTATTGCATTTACACCTTACTTTCAGCCCCTATTGCTGCTTGTAACTAGGGATGGTCGGAATGCCAATTTCCGATTCCGCGGTAAATCCGCATTCCGTCATGTACCAATTACCTATTCCGCTTTCCGCTACCAATTTCTGCATTCCAATGCGGAATTTCCGCCGGAAATCACGGAAATTCCGCCCAACTTTAACATCGATTTTCTCAAAAACTATGAGGTCTTTTTGAAAACTTTTTTGCATCTTGTTCAGAAGATTCTGTTTAATAAACCCTGAAAATTTGGTGTTTCTAGGACTTACGGGGGCTTTGCTATTAACCGCTAAAGTCGGCGGATTTTTACTGTAATGTAAAATGCAGAAAATAGGCAGATCCATGCTTTCTGCATTTTTCATTACAATAAATATCCGCCGACTTTAGCGGTTAGCAAACCCTCCTTAAGTCCTAGAAACACCAAATTTTCAGGGTTTATTAAACTGAATCTTGTGAACAAGATGCAAAAAAAGTTTTCAAAAAGACCTTATAGTTTTTGAGAAAATCAATGTTAAAGTCGGGCGGAATTTCCGCGATTTCCGGCGGAAATCCGCCTATGGCACTTGCATTACCGATTTCCGCAAATCCCAATGAGCATCCCTATTCATTACGAGCAACCCTACTGCTGATCTTTCATGCATGCAGCTAATCCAGTCAGACTTCAGTCAGAACACCTAATCTGCATGCTTGTTCATGGTCTATGGCTAAGAATATTAAGCCCCATACTCACGGGGTACAATTGTCGCCGCAACCACATGGCACGCGCGTGTTGCGGCGACAGGTCGTCCATGAGTATGGCGCGCGCGCCCCGAACCGTTGCTTGTGTCGCCAGGCGATTGGCGCGGTCAATCGCCTGGCGACAGTTGCCGCCGCAGCTTCGCCGCAACTGTCGCTAGTCCACGTGTGTATGCGGGCTAGCGACAGCAACCAATAGGCGGCGCACGGATTTTCCGGCGAGGGGGGGGGGGGCACGTTGGCGACAGCTTCCGTCGCACCACTAATCCCTTTTCCGAAATGTATATGCGGAGGGACCCGGCGACGAGCTGTCGCGCACACGCTCCCGTGTGCTAGCGACTAGCTACATTTGTAGTTCATGAGTATGGGCCATTAGAGACACAGGATCAGCAAGACAGACAGGCAACTGGTATTGCTTATATGGAAATAAATATCCCTTTCACTTTAGGATCCCTGTTATTACTTTCAGTTCTTTTCTGGTCCCTGAATTACCGGTTTTCACATTAAAACCACAAATCTGCACAGAAATCCCAACAATATTCCCCCACCTTTTCAAACAGGTCCCTAACAGTTTAAGAGAAAAAAGTTTGGAAGCTGGGGCTGTCCCTCACAATCAGGGCCCTCTGCCAGCTACGGCCAATAATAAGTGGAATCCGGGACAATCTGAGACACTGACAAGGTGAGGAAGCAATATTTATGTATTCAGAGGAAGACAATGCTTCCTTTCTGAGCAGGATGCAGCCTCTATTCTCGTCCCAGCACTATTGCGTACAGAAATTAAACATTGGCTCCGACCTCACTTACATTCCTTGAAAAAAACCCTATTTGTTTTCATTAAAATAAATACACGCTGTTATTAATATCTGCCGGGACAATGGAGGCCGTCAGACAGCAGATAAGTAACCTGCGGGTGGACTGCTAGACACAGACGGCAGGTTCCTTAATTCTCCAGGTTTTATCAGGTCTGTGGATCTCATTTTCCTGGGGCAAGACGTAAACCTGAAATGTTTGGCTGAGTAGCCTCTGCGCTGTGGGTTTTGTTCATGTGGCCGCTTTGTATTTTTCTTGAAATGTATCCCCCGTGCTGACAGGTTTGTGTTTATGCTTAGAACACTCCAGAGAAAGAGGCCGGGGCCTACAGTTTGGTGTAGAGACCATGCGGGCAAACGTCACTTCAAGCTCCCGCTAGCTGCAGTGCCTCCATATTGGATTACACTCTGTGAAGACAGGCAGAACTGGGTACTGAAATACTTGGTGTATTTATTTGGACTGACCTGGAGAGGGAATCGCCTTCAGACACCTCCAGGGATCAGCTTATTTCACAAGAAACAATTCTGGAGTAAGCTACTTGTGCGATTATAGAGGATCGCAGTGGGGTTTGTGTAGTGCTCAGCCAAAAGAAACCAAAACAGCTCTACACTGATTACACTGAAAACTACAGCATTTCCTTCCATCATCCTGCACACGCCCCACAAAAAATAATGAAATAGAACCGTGACTGAATGTAACTTAATGATTAAACTTGCTTACATTTTACAATATTACTTTATAAATTATTTAGTACATTTTTGCTCATTGTAAATTCCTCTCCCTGATCCTGAATCCTCTCTCTGATTTACATTCCTTAAAGGGGAACTTCAGCCTAAACAAACGTACTGTCATTAAGTTACATTAGTTATGTTAATTAGAATAGATAGGTAATATAATCTCTTACCCACCCTGTTTTAAAAGAACAGGCAAATGTTTGTGATTCATGGGGGCTGCCATCTTTGTCATGGGGGCAGCCATCTTTTTGGTTGAAAGGAGGTGACAGGGAGCAGGAGACACAGTTCCAACTGTCCTGTGTCCTGATCACTCCTCCCAGCTGCATGTGCTAGGCTTCAAATGTCAAATTCAAAATGTAAAAAAAAAAAAAAAATGCACCAAAACAGCAGAATGAGAACGACAACATCAGAAATTCCATCATGCTTTGCACAGCATCAGGGGAAAAATGCCGGGGCAGTTTTTTTTCTGTGCAGCTAAAAATGAGGCTTGTATAAGAGAAAAAAAGTTCTGATGCTGTGAAACCATTAAAGAAACACCAAGCCTTTTCAGTGCTGCTGAGTCGATTTTTAGTCTGGAGGTTCACTTTAACTAATTTAGCCTTTTGGACGTAGGTGCTATGTCCAAAAGGCTGCTGCATGCTTCCGTGTCCGATCTCGCGTGCGCCCGAGTGCTCCCGTGCCGCTTCCTGTTAGCCTGGAGATCAATGAATGGGAACGCAGGAGTATATAGTCTACAGTACTGTTTTTTTTTAGCTAGGCTTATTTTTAATATTGACTCTCAAACAACCAGAAACTACACTTATCCAGCATCAGCCAATCCCCTTTGGTGCTGGATAATGGGGGTTTCACTGTTTATGTTGATATTTACAGGACGTGCTTCCGATGCTGAAACCAGGATAATTAAAGTAAAATAGGGTATCCTGAATAATGTATTACAGACATTCTACCATATGTTGTTGTGGTGTCCCTTTAAAAGGAAATTTCCCATTCACTGAGAAAATCATAGTCCCTACAATGTGACTCTATATATTGAAAGGATGATAGCAAACTTTATTTTCACTTGTTAAATTTGTTTATATGTACATATAAATATAAAACACAGTTATGACCCAAAATGTTCATGTGCCACCAGAACCCAAATCTGAGAACCATTAACCACCCTGGCGTTCTATTAAGATCGCCAGGGCAGCTGCATGAGGGTTTTTTTTAAATAAAAAAAAAAATATTTCATGCAGCCAACTGAAAGTTGGCTGCATGAAAGCCCACTAGATGGCGCTCCGGAGGCGTTCTTCTGATCGCCTCCGGCGCCCGGAATAAACAAGGAAGGCCGCAATGAGCGGCCTTCCTTGTTTTGCTTAGATCGTCGCCATAGCGACGAGCGGAGTGACGTCATGGACGTCAGCCGACGTCCTGACGTCTGCCGCCTCCGATCCAGCCCTTAGCGCTGGCCGGAACTATTTGTTCCGGCTGCGCAGGGCTCAGGCGGCTGGGGGGACCCTCTTTCGCCGCTGCTCGCGGCGGATCGCCGCAGAGCGGCGGCGATCGGGCAGCACACGCGGCTGGCAAAGTGCCGGCTGCGTGTGCTGCTCTTTATTTCATGTAAATCGGCCCAGCAGGGCCTGAGCGGCACCCTCTGGCGGTAATGGACGAGCTGAGCTCGTCCATACCGCTAAGGTGGTTAAATGACTACAATCCAAAAATTGCCAAATTTAAAATACACGTGTATGCATACAAATAAGATATACATTTCTCCCAGAGAAACAGCACTATAAATTACTTTAGGCCCCGTTCACACTGCACGCGTTTCCAGCCGCGTTTTTGGAAACGCGTGCAGGTGGCCGACACGCACGACATCAGACATTGCATAGAGTGCAATGTCTGATGTTCACACTGCATGCGTTCCGGACCTGTGCGGTCCGGGAACGCATGCTGCACGCATTTTTTGTAAAAACGCATGGCTGTCCCATTCACTTTTCAGTGATGGGATCAGCCACGCAACGCATTCGAACGCAGATGGCGTGCGTTCGTACGCGTTGCGGTCCGCATGCTTTGCGGTCTGCGTTCTGCAGTCTGAACGGGGCCTTATTAATCTTACAGGTTTTGGACTTGTCCATTTCCTCATGGGGGATTCTTAGGGTTTTCTGTAAGGATCCTGTGATCACCAGCTTCCTTTCAGATCATATACACCTATCTCCGCCTTGAATGGGAGACTGGCAACGTATTCCCAGCTTCGGATGACCACTTGGAGATCTGGCGGGCAAGTCCCAATGAACATCCTGTAGCAGCAGTGGTAACGGGCAGCAATCAGACAGAGTACAAAGGTGAAATTCAGAGGGTACATTGAGATCAGGAGGGAAAAGGTGAGCAGACAACGGAGGGGAACAGAGGAGAGGACATGGAGTGGAGAAGGAAACAGGGGTGAAGGAACACAGAGAGTGGCGGGAAAGACAGAGGTTCTTGAATCCCAGCTCTGGCCCTCCACACTGTGTCCTCTGCATTTGCTTGCTGCAGCTGAACTTTGCTCGCCACTGCTACAAGAATTCCTTCTTTGGGATTTAGCCTACTGGGTCCTATAATTTAGCATTCTGTCCAGCCAAAAATGTAAGTTAACTTGACAAGACAAGACAAATAACATTTATATCGCGCTTTTCTCCTGGCGGACTCAAAGCGCCAGAGCAGCAGCCACTAGGGCGCGCTCTATAGGCAGTAGCAGTGGTAGGGAGACTTGCCTAAGGTCTCCTACTGAATAGGTGCTGGCTTACTGAACAGGCAGAGCCGAGATTCGAACCCTGGTCTCCCATGTCAGAGGCAGAGCCCTTAACCATTACACCATCCAGCCACACTTGAAGTTATGTTGGCAGCATCAGTTGGCCACTTTAATAAAAATATTCCCTCTTGACATACATATTAAAAAAAAAAACTATTCCCTAAAGTCAGTAGGTGTAATTTTACTATTTGGCCACCAGATGTCCCCATTGAGCACTTCCTATTCGTGTACCATATGCACGCTATAGGAAGCAATGTGTTGCTACATTGTAACTAAGGATGTGACGTGGGTATAAATGGATGCCTGCGATCACGGTGGTGTGCGGGCAGATTAATGAATGGGAACTTTGTTCCCATTCATTAATCTAACAATCGGCGGCAGAAATCGGTGGCAGGAGGAAGCGCGGCTGCTCTATTTTAGAATGAACACTGTTTTTGAGATAAAACAGTGTTTATTCTGGGCGGACATGTACGGATTAGCACAGGGGACTTTTGTCCCCTGCAGCCAATCCCCCCCCCTGTTGCCCGCACGATCGCCCACACTGCACCCCAAACTGCAGGGACATGACTAGCGTGTTCCTGCAGCTGTAGCAGCTGCCGCTGTGGACGTGGGCCTCACATCCCAGCGGCAGTAATGGTTAAGGAACGCACACGATCCTCTGCCATCCTCTGCCATGCAACCTGGTCTTCCCATATCATTCTAGTAAAGTACTATTACCTACTGTGGCATCCCCTCCAGAGGCACCGGAAATTTGGGCTCCCCAAATTACAATAAAAACAGTGAAATTCGGCCACCAGCAATAGCTGGAACACAACTTATGTCTTACCCAAGTGCCAATTGCCGCCTGGACTAGTAATTAATGGTGGGACTTTTGCAGACGCAGGGTGACCCATTTTCAGCTTTACCCTGCCACCAAATTTCCCGGCGCCTTATTTACATGTATACCCAAATATACCACTAGTATATTTTCCTATGTAAAATTTCAAACACAGTATCTCACAAAAGCGAGTACACCTCTCACATGTTTGTAAATATTTTGTTATATCAAAAATAAATGAGTTAAACTCCTAAGCAAAGAATGTCAAAAGTGTGCCATTTGCATATTTTCCCTCCCTGGGGTCGCTCTCAAAGCCTCTGATAATGGCCACTGGAAGTTCAAGACAGCAGAGAACTCTCTGAGGTTCTTAAAATAATTGTCGCTGTACATAAAGATGCCCTTGACTATAAAAAGATTGCCAACACCCAAAATTTGAGCTGCAACACGGTGGCCATATGTTTAGCAGGACAGGTTCCACTCAGAACAGGCCTTGCCATGGTCGACCATAGAAGTTGAGTGCATGTGCTCAGCGTCCTATACAGATGTTGTCTTTTGCAAATAGACATATGCGTTCTGAGTTTGAAGGGGTGGGGGTCAGTCTGTCAGTGCTCAGAGCCGCACACTGCATCAAATTGGTCTGCGCAGCGGTCTCTAAAGATGGTGGACCTCAGTCAGATGCTTGAACTTTGAAACCCAAAGTCTGAGATAACTGAAGCAAGAGAAGTGAGATTCCAAAACCCTAATCTAATGGACTGGGCTATAATCAAAGGTGTAGGAGAGAGCAGGACTGACGCTGATACTGAACAGACTGGTGGCAAACAAAACTGCTGTTAAGAGCAATGAAGTTAAAGAGGATTGGAGAAATTTTTGGAACATTCGGTCACAAGTGAAGGATCTGAATACAGGTTAGACTAATCATTTTGCTTTAACAGAAGCAGAATATTTGCATTTGATTTAGCAGAAGCAGAAATATATTCAATAACTTATGTCAGGAAAGGGGCTGCAGGCAGAACACCAAACTCAGTAGCAACCAGTCCGTAGAAATGATCACATGGAATTGTTTCCCAAGGCCCAAAAGTACTCACAAAACTCAAACATTGCAAATACAGGATCTTCTCAAAAAATTAGCATATTGTGATAAAGTTCATTATTTTCTGTAATGTACTGATAGACATTAGACTTTCATATATTTTAGATTCATTACACACAACTGAAGTAGTTCAAGCCTTTTATTGTTTTAATATTGATGATTTTGGCATAGAGCTCATGAAAACCTAAATTTCCTATCTCAAAAAATTAGGATATTTCATCCGACCAATAAAAGAAAAGTGTTTTTAAAACAAAAAAAGTCAACCTTCAAATAATTATGCTCAGTTATGCACTCAATACTTGGTCGGGAATCCTTTTGCAGAAATGACTGCTTCAATGCGGCGTGGCATGGAGGCAATCAGCCTGTGGCACTGCTCAGGTGTTATGGAGGTCCAGGATGCTTCGATGGTGGCCTTAAGCTCATCCAGAGTGTTGGGTCTTGCGTCTCTCAACTTTCTCTTCACAATATCCCACAGATTCTCTATGGGGTTCAGGTCAGGAGAGTTGGCAGGCCAATTGAGCACAGTAATACCATGGTCAGTAAACCATTTACCAGTGGTTTTGGCACTGTGAGCAGGTGCCAGGTCGTGCTGAAAAATGAAATCTTCATCTCCATAAAGCTTTTCAGCAGATGGAAGCATGAACCCACTTTTGAACCAGAAACAGCAGCAGAAGCGCCTGACCTGGGCTTCAGAGAAGAAGCACTGGACTGTTGCTCAGCCTCAGTGGTCCAAAGTACTTTTTTCGGATGAAAGCAACTTTTACATGTCATTCGGAAATCAAGGTGCCAGAGTCTGGAGGAAGACTGGGGAAAGGGAAATGCCAAAATGCCTGAAGTCCAGTGTCAAGTACCCACAGTCAGTGATGGTCGTCTGGGGTGCCATGTCAGCTGCTGGTGTTGGTCCACTGTGTTTTATCAAGGGCAGGGTCAATGCAGCTAGCTATCAGGAGATTTTGGAGCACTTCATGCTTCCATCTGCTGAAAAGCTTTATGGAGATGAAGATTTCATTTTTTAGCACGACCTGGCACCTGCTCACAGTGCCAAAACCACTGGTAAATGGTTTACTGACTATGGTATTACTTTGCTCAATTGGCCTGCCAACTCTCCTGACCTGAACCCCATAGAGAATCTGTGGGATATTGTGAAGAGAAAGTTGAGAGACGCAAGACCTAACACTCTGGATGAGCTTAAGGCCGCTATCGAAGCATCCTGGGCCTCCATAACACCTGAGCAGTGCCACAGGCTGATTGCCTCCATGCCACGCCGCATTGAAGCAGTCATTTCTACAACAGGATTCCCGACCAAGTATTGAGTGCATAACTGAACATAATTATTTGAAGGTTGACCTTTTTTTGTTTTAAAAACACTTTTCTTTTATTGGTCGGATGAAATATGCTAATTTTTTGAGATAGGAAATTTGGGTTTTCATGAGCTGTATGCCAAAATCATCAATATTAAAACAATAAAAGGCTTGAACTACTTCAGTTGTGTGTAATGAATCTAAAATATATGAAAGTCTAATGTTTATCAGTACATTACAGAAAATAATGAACTTTATCACAATATGCTAATTTTTTTAGAAGATCCTGTAGTCTTTTCTCAGAATATCATTGCTATAAAGCACATTTCTAACCTCGGAAAGCAGTTCTCCCTTACATAAATATGAAACAATCTGAAAACCCCAGGTAGAAATAGGTATAGACTGGATATGTGGTTCTTGGAATGACTTCAGTTAGGCTGAATTCTGGGCAAGTCAGTTTTTCCCAAAAATTTATAGGGAGGAATATATGTTGCTTGGAATTAATTCAGACAAAACTCTGGGTGAGTAACAAGATTATATTATTTTTCAAACTGCTTCAAAAGAGAAGTAAAGCCATGCTTGCATCGCGCGGAGGTCCACTGGCAGGCTTTCCACTCGGCTGGTGCACTTGGTCATGGACAATTAGGCCTTCTGGCTGAGATTGGGGAACTGGAAGATTCCGTAATATGCAAATCCCAGGGACAGAAGCAGGATTCCTGGTCCAGGAACGAATCAACAAGACAATAAATCCAACGGCTAGCCTATCACAAGTTCACAGTCAAACAATCAGGTAAATAAATGGAAGAGAACAGGTCCAGGATGGAAGTCAAGAATCATAATGAAGAAGCAAGAGTATTGCTCAGGTTTAAGATAGGACACAGGATCGCAGGATTACTCAAATTCTGGACAAGGACTGGTTTAAGGTTTGCAAGCTGCAGTTAGGCACAGGCCTACAGGATTACCAGGGTTCTGGACAGTACAGGAAGCAAAACAGACACAGAACAGTCTATCAGGATTTCATCGGATGTCGACAGAATATGTCTCAGTAGACTGGACATGTAACAAGTAAACTCTCAAACTACATGTAGGTGGTGAAATTGGTCAGTAATTGGTTAATCAAAATTGAATATGCGTACCAGGCTTTACACTGGAGCTGAACAGAAGGTGCATACACAAATTCAAATTCATCACTTCCATGTAGTATAGAGCTTAGCTACACAATCGTCATGACTCTAAAGCCTTGTACACACCTTCAATTTTGATTGGATAATGCCAATTATTATTGGCCAATCACTGGCCCATTTTACCACCTCCAAGTAGTATGAGCGTCAACAGATATTGAATACTATGAGTGGATTGTGTAGGTAAACGGTCATACTCCATGGAGGGAGTAAAATTAGTCAGTGATTGGCCAATCATATTGGAAAGTGTGTACCAGGCTTAAGAGTCAACAGATTTTGAAAATTATGACCAGATTGTATAGGTAAAGTCCCATACAACATGGAGATGGTAAAATTGATCAAGACAAGACAAAAAACATTTATATCACGCTTTTCTCCTGGGCGACTCAAAGCGCCAGAGCTGCAGCCATTAGGACGCACTCTATAGGCAGTAGCAGTGTTAGGGAGACTTGTCTAAGGTCTCCTACTGAATAGGTGCTGGCTTACTGAACAGGCAGAGCCAAGATTCGAACCCTGGTCTCCTGTGTCAGAGGCAGAGCCCTTAACCATTACACTATCCAGCCACTGCTGGAATAGTGATTGGCCAATGATTGGGCAATCCTACCACCTTATGGAGAGAGTCAACACATTTTAGATACTATGAACAGATTGTGTAGGTATGGTTTTATACTATATAGAGGTAAAAAAATTGCCCAATCATTGGCCAATCAAAATTGAAGGTGCGTACCAGGCTGTACGGTGCATATACACATTACATTTTAATTGGCCAATTTTACCACCTCCATGTAGTTTGAGGGCTAACAGATTTTGAATACTACGAACACATTGTGAAGGTACAGTAAGTAAGGTACTTCTTGGAGGTGGTTAAAGTGGTTAATAAACTGGCTGGGCTGTACTATTGCACCTGCATCCCTTGATTCACAGGTGTGAGGGACCTGTTGATACAAAAAAAGAGGGGCATGTATGCAAGTGAAAGCATTCCACAAAGCACCAAAACAGTTAAAATATGCTTTCATCACTTAAAAGTACCATGAAAGCATGAGCTTCAGTTATCTTCTTGGTATTTTGGATTTATTTTGCAGAGGGACAGCCTCCAATGCTATATTTTATCAGTTTATGTAAACTGCTCTTGAGAAAAAACGATTCCCACTGGCTGCCCCATCCTTTCACTTTGTTTGTGAGATAACGCAGGTCCTCCAGCTGTTGTTTTTCTCCAAGAAGGAGTCAAGTCATGAGAAAGAGGCTTTGGACTTTGATAAATTTCAGTGGGAAGAACACAAGACCCTCAGTGATGTCATTGATTGTACTCACTGCCCCCAACAAACCTGAACTCGCTCCAAGTCGGTCGGAGATGAAAAACTCATTAGAAGATGGTGACATAGTTTGCAGGCTGAGGTAATACATGCAGACTTCATTCTGGCTGGCTTCGCTTAATGCGTTTTAGACAGTCACTTCAAGGAAATATGTGTGAGAGGAAATCAATGGAGCAACATGGAAAATGTGTGACTAGGATATTTAAAGGAGGTTGTAACATCAAAAAAAATGTAAAAAAAATAGTGCTCCAAAAATATATGTAAACCTCCCTTTTACAAAAGATAGGTCCCTATATGTCCCCCAATTTTGTTTTTTGTTTGACCAGGTCTGAGTGCCTTTGCCTAACTGCAAGCAACTGAGCAATTCCTGATGGATTTGTAGGAAGTTTTTTTTTAGCTACAGTAGCTTATCTCTGCATGCAAATTACAGAAAGCTTCCTTTTTTGGATAAGGTAAGGACACTATGACCACAAGGTAATTTAATCCATTCTAACCCTTTATAGAGTTTGCACAGCGTTGTAAGCCTGTTGTCTAGGTGGTGTTTGCCGTGGGAGGGACAGTAAGCTGTGGTGGTAAGTGAGCTGGGTTAAAAAAAAAAGTGCAGAATTTATGTCACTTCCGGCATCACAGAGACACTGTAAAGACGGAAATCAGCAGAAATATTGTTTTTTTATATCACATCTCTCCTAACTCTGACAGTGAACACTAAAATCAACAAGATAGGTAAGCAAAATACCTTTTTTTTTGGACTATAAGACGCTCCTGACCATAAGACACACTAAGGTTTAGAGGACAACACCCAAGGGGAAAAAAATCTATACTAAACCTGGTGCATCCATGGTGAAGGGGCATCTCGTGCATTGTGCCCCCTTTGTACCACTTGTGTCTCCTTGTGTCCTGTGTCCCCCATGTGTCCGTCTCTGTCCTCCTTGTGCCCTCCTCTATGCCCCTTTGTGTCTCCCTTGTGCCCTCCTCTATGCCCCTTTGTGTCTCCCTTGTGTCCTCCTCTATGCCCCTTTGTGTCTCCCTTGTGTCCTTCTCTGTGCCCCTTTGTGTCTCCCTTGTGCCCTCCTCTATGCCCCTTTGTGTCTCCCTTGTGCCCTCCTCTATGCCCCTTTGTGTCTCCCTTGTGCCCTCCTCTGTGCCCCTTTGTGTCTCCCTTGTGTCCTCCTCTATGCCCCTTTGTGTCTCCCTTGTGTCCTCCTCTGCATGGGCACAGTACAGGGAGTCCCAGGGCCAGACATTACGGCGGGTTGGAGGCTCGTATTGGCAGCATTCACAAGTCAGGAACTCTCTGCATTTGGAATATAAGACGCAGTGATTCCCCCCCCCCCCCCCCCCCCCCATTTTTGGGAGGAGAAAAAGTGAGTCTTTTAGTCCAAAAAATACAGTCAATAATTTCTTTTTTTTCTTCATTTAATTTGCGTTTTATCCCACTATGGTGCTGGAATTGAGTAGATTTCAAGGGTTTTGCAGTGAATGAAAATGAAGCTGATTAAAAAATCTGGAAAGTGAAGCTGAAAGAGGTGCTGTGCACAGCCACAGCTAATGATTGCTAGCATGACAGTTTAGGGAATGTGCGCTCTACTGATTTATTGTTTGGCTGGTGCGAGGGGAGAAGAAACAACAGGCAGCGAATAAGCAAGCAGCATCTAGCAACGTGGGGTACCAAGGAAGACAATGCGCTTATTTTTTTCTAAATACCGGTATTTTATCATTAAATTATCACGGAATGATTTTGTGGGCCAGTTGTACACGTTAGATTCATGTCCAAGATGACCGTAAAGGATTGTTCCAACCAGGGGCATAGGGGTATATGATAATCAATAGAAATTGTCCTTTCACTGTAAGGTGATTGTATTATAGAAACAGGGACGGTTCTAGACTTTTTACCACCTGAGGCAAACTTGTGAGGATGCCCCCCCCCCCCCCCCCCGCACTTCAGGAAGTGATGCGAGCGGTGGAATGCAAGTAAGGAAGTAGGTGAGTCATTGCTTCCCCGCTCGCTGCTGGCTGACTTAAATTTAGCAAAAATAGCTGGAGGGGGAGTGCGGACAGGGGGGCCCCAGGTGAGGGGGGGATCTGACCCCCTCCCCACTGCTCTGCCTGCTCCCCCTTTCTGGCTGCTACCCACTCAAGCTTGGCGGCCCCCCTCCCATGTCCAGATGGGAACCACCCGAGCCTGCCCACCACTTTTGCTGCCTGAGGAACCTGCCTCACCCCCCCTCATGGGTGGCCCAGGGCTGTACAGATGCAAGAAAATGTTAGTGGTAAAAATAGCCAACTGAGATATATTTCTATGGTGTGCAATCTTGCGCTAGTCAAACACAGCGTTGGCGGTTCATTAATACAAGAACTATCAGCTCCTCTACCCCGGCTGGAGAGTATAACTGTTGCAACAAGAAAAAAGGTAGAAGGAGGAACGCTCCGTAATGTATTAAAACTTTTAATAAAAAATACGCAAAAGATTAAAACAGTTACTACACGGCAATGCAAGCTAGCATATCTTGTGTAAAAACCCAAACATGACCCTGGGTGGCACCCTGTTCCTCCTCTGTGGCCAGCAGTGGGGGAAGTCCTGGATGGTGGTGAACAATCGGTAAGGAGAGGAAAGCATTGTCCGGCTGGACCTATGCCTGTGCTGCCTGTGACGTCAGATCAGAAAAGACCTGAAAGCGACACCCACTTAGGGTAAGTGAATATAACATCACATTATGTATGATGAGAGGGGTTACATTCAAAATACCATGAGCGCTTTCAAGTCTTTTCTGATCTGACGTCACCGGCAGCACAGGCATAGGCCCGCCCCGGACAATGCTTTCCTCTCCTTGCCAATTTCCCTTTAATGGTGGGTTTTTATGGTTTTCTTTTATTGGGGTAAACATAACCACTCCTTTTCATAGATGGTTACTCAGATATATTTTTATAATATTATCATACACTTTTAAGGAAGTAAAATCCAGTGAGTAGATGTCTCATGGGTGAACCGGAAGTACTAACAACGGTCACCACGGTTATCGAAAAGGTCATACAATCAATTTCCTGGTGTTGTCATTTATTTAAACTAATGTGTACAGTGCAGTAGCTCGCTTGACAAAGGCGTGGATGCGCCGAAACGTGTTGTGAAGTTACTGCACACACTGACCAGACGAGAGTGCTGTCATTATGGAAATAAAGTAATTGAGCTTACTTTGTTTACTGTGGTGCCGGTCCTTGATTTGGATGTTGTGGTGACCCCTTGTGTACTGGGGTGGGACCTTGGCACACCGTTTTGATTGTCCATGCTGGTGCTCCTGACTCTTTTGGCTACTACTGACCAGAGGAGAAGCACCGATTGTTCACCACCATCCAGGACATCCCCCACTGCTGGCCACAGAGGAGGAACAGGGTGCCACCTAGGGTCACGTTTGGGTTTTTACCCAAGATATGCTCACTTTTATTATTGTCTAGTAAGTGTTTTTAATCTTTTGCATATTTTTTATTAAAAGTTTTAATACACTACGGAGCGCTCCTCCTTCTACCTTTTTTCTAGTTGAGATAGATTTCTGCTGGTATCATTTGGTTGGCTGGATTGGTCAATATTTCGAAGAAGGTCATCAAGGCGCATGCATGGAGGTGCGTAGCGCCAGATGACAGTGCGGCTATAGCAGCAATGCTAAATTTGGTAATTCGAGGTTGCCGAACCCCGCATGACTACTACCTCTGAGTTGCTATGACTCGGAGGGGGAATAGTATTTAACGCCGCCTGGTGATTCAGCGGCAGTGCGGTGAGCCATCACTCGGTTTGCCCTGCGCCCAATTGATTGGGCGGTGTACTAATACGTATGCTAATATTTAGCTTGATTCTGAAAAATGCTGCCTCTTACCAGGTTGCAAAACTACAGGTGTTGGCTTCCTACCATCAGTCTAACTGTGTCATTTCTCTGTCCCCTCTCTCTCTATTATACAGTATGTCCAGGCAGGAGGCTGGCTGCAAATATTTACCAACAAGAAGAACAACCCCTCACAGCTCCAACTCTCTCTCCTGAGTCTCACTCCATCCCTCCATCTGTGAGTACACAGAGACCACATGACATTGCCCACTCCACTCTTACTGGGGAGGTGGGTGATTTCAGTCATTGGCTCTATGCTGGGGAAACAACTCTCACTTGTCTGGCAACCTTGCACTTTGTGCATGTACTGTATGTGACATGTCTTTTCCAAAGGGAATTTCTATGGTATGGCTGCATCAAAGATGAGACTTGTGTTAGTAATGGCACAGACCCCTACGCAGCTTTAATAATGATGAAAAATAATATGGGAGGATGAAGTAGGGCTTTAACATCACACCGCACATTCTGACGATTGCCATTGATTTTTTTATCCAACAATCCAACCACTCAGGAAGTTCAGTGATTTAGCTGACAAGTTAAATCACACATCACCCAGGCTGATGCCCCATGGCAAGACGTATGCACTTCCAAAGTACTTCAACGTTAACAGCTTTGCTTGTGCTCCCCCTCCCCGCCACACCTGCCTCCTGCCAGATGAAGCAATAGAAATCTGTGAAGTCTGACTGTGGCTTCTCTAGGGCAAGGGCATGTGACTCTGAGTGACAGAATAGGGTTAAGATTCTTTTTTTTGCTTTCTGAGACTGTCGACATTTTTTGCACTTTGAAGTCGTGATTTGGAGGCTTGTTCCCTGTCTAAACGAGAACAGGACAAGTAAATACACGGCTCTCTCCCGATGGGTTAGAAGCAGCGATTAGCAGGAAACATCCAACGACGGCCTGTCACATGACCTCATCCTTTTCACCTAACCCTTCCTCTTTGTTACGCTTGTTGCCAATGAAACCTTACAGCTTTTCCTACTGATTTGATGGAAAATTGAAGTGGGAGGAATGTGGAGACTGCTATTGCTGATTTCTTTTTAAATACTGTATAATTTCATTACAGTAAACTGCAAGGGCCCGGGAAAAGTGGTTTACTATAAGTTTACTATATCAGAAATTGTCCTATAAATGGCCCAGCATGCCCTGGTACATTCTCTGCTGCAAAGGAGCAACTCCCATTGGAGGTACAGTACAAACAGTAGCATTGGTGGACTACAAGGTTAAGTATACCTTATGACTGCATAGCCAGGGTGGACATATCGCTGGTACAGTATCCAGGGCCCCTTAAAAATTGCAGCCGTCACTGACTAAAGGCAGCCACTTGCTTCCTGTGAGTGGCTCAGATACCACCGTGGGCGGGATGTGCAGCACCAGCCTGAAGAGAGCAGCTAACCATGGGTTACACACTGACATATGGTGCATGCTCCGCCCACTTTTTACTATAGCCATAGTCAGCGTCACGTAGGGGCCAAAAAACGTGTTTACCATAACAGAAGTTTTATTATATCAGAGTTTACTATACCAACTGTAAGAACCTATACGTTGGTTGCTACTGGCAACAGCACAACACACCTTTTACTCCGGCACCAGCGACTCATTAGAGCTGCAACTCACAGCGACAGCATACAGGAGATAGAGCGGAGACAGCCACCTTCACCTTTAATGGCCCATACTCACGGGCAACTTCTAGGGCCTGTCGCCAGCACACGTGAGTGTGTGGGCGACAGGCCGGCGACAGCTCCTCGCCAGGTCCCTCCGCATACACACGCGGAAGAGGGACCAGCGGCGCGACGGAAGCTTTCGCCGACGTTCCTCCTCCCCCCGCCGGAACCTCCGTATACCTCAATGGAGGTTGCTGTCGCTAGTCCGCGTACTCACGCGGACTAGCGACAGTTGCGGCAGAGTTGCGGCGGCGACTGCCGCCAGGCGATTGAGCAGTTCAATCGCCTGGCGACACCAGCGACGGGCGACAGTTCGGGGTGCGCGCCCGTGCAACGGCGCATACTCACGGGCGACCTGTCGCCGCAACACGTGCGCGCCGCGTGTTGCGGCGACAATTGTAGCCCGTGTGTATGGGCTATAAGGGGTTTATTCAGCAATCAGAGTTATACAAGTATTCCATCAAGCATCTTTTGTTACATGTTGATTTTTTCAGAGTATAAACAGTCTTTCCTATGTCCTATGTACATCACATATATTTACAGCATACAGACATGAAGCTATTATTCTAAATAGCAAGCGAAGAGAGCAGGACAGCATGCAGAAGAAGAAGGTAGTTTACTATACTGGATGTTTACCTTACCCGAGTTTATTATAATGAGGTTATGCTGTAATGCTACATATCAGACATTGATGCTCTTTCTTCAAAGCAGATCTTCATTATTCATGCTGAGCAGTCCCCAACTACTGGGGCTGACAGCAGA